>NC_059264.1:12602834-12625334 GCF_017591435.1 Portunus trituberculatus
CTGGCACCTTCAATTAGTCTTTCTTTGCAGGCTATTTTATCATCCCCCTATATTGCTCCTAATTTTAATTGACGCTTTACCTTTTTGTAGAGAGCCAGCACTCAAGTAGGCTTTTTTTTATTTATTTATTTGTTTTTGTCCTTGGCTGGCCCTCTTTCATATAAAAAAAATAATCCTTAGCCAGAGCACTCTTCCACTGACAAAAAAGAAAGAAAACGGAATTCAAGTGTTTGTTATCTCTTACAAGTAATGTCTTCATCTCTTCTGTTATAATATTAACTCTTCAACAACCAAGTATTGAGGCTTTGCTCCATATTAGAGACTAGTCTTTGGGCTGCTCTGTTAACCCCTTCAATACTGGGACACATTTTTACCTGAGATTTGAGTCCGATTAGGCCATTTTATTGACATTAGGAAGGGTCTATGGAGGTCAGAAGATTAATGGTCAGAGTCTTCACTATTTTAATCCCCCACCTAAGTTTCTGAAGCTGTGTAAAATCACTAAGTAATAGCCAGAATGAATACGAAAACGCGTCATGGTACTGAAAGGGTGACCACTATCACTGTGGGCACTATTGATTCGTTGTAATACCCTGCACAACTTTCAAAAGATTAATGCGTTGTAGTAGTCTCTTGAAAGCTTAATTCAGTAGTTGAGCGAAGATTGTAATAACCTTTTTCTTTACTTCCATGTAGTTTATTACGGAGGTCTCCCTGGGGACAAAATAAGAAGAGAAAAAAAAACGAGCGTAGCAAGACACTCATTCCCACCTCACCCTGTCCTCCGTGTCTTCTGGTTCCCCGTCACCTATCAACCCGCATGTTTTCCTACGCTTTCTGGTCCTCTTTACTCCTCCTGCTTTTCTCAGTCTTACTCTCCACTGCATCTTCGTCAGCCATGTCTTCCTTCAGCTCATCCATACAGCCTCCTCTCTGGTGTCCCTCGCTCCCTTCTTCCCAGTGTGGTTCCTCTGAGTTGTTGTCAAATTTATGTTCTTATGAATTTTGGCGTGCAGTGCTGACTTTGTGGGTGTTTGTTCAATATCTTATGGTACTTGTCTTGTTTTCATTTGTTGCTATAGTGATTCTCTCTCTCTCTCTCTCTCTCTCTCTCTCTCTCTCTCTCTCTCTCTCTCTCTCTCTCTCTCTCTCTCTCTTTCCATTCTCAACTTTCCTTTTTTTCTTCTTCTACTACTACTACTACTACTACTACTACTACTACTACTACTACTACTACTACTACTACTACTACTACTAAGTAAAGCCTTGACCAGCGTCTCAACATACGCGATTGCTGTCTTTTTCTTAACTTTTCCAAGGATTTTCTTATTTTCCAGGGATTTTCTTATTTATTTGCTGTTTTATTTAGCGTAATCTTCCAATATTTTTCCAGGTCGTCGTCTTCATATTCCTGTCACCTCACTATTCATCACTTCTATTTATTTAGCGTAATTTTCCAATCTTATTCCATGTCTTTCTCTTCTTCACATTCCTGTCACCTCACTATTCATCACTTCTATTCCTAAGTGCTGATTTTTTTTATGTACGTTATCTCTCCCAAAACTGTCTTTAAAAATTAGATCCCTACGTTCTTATATAATAGACAATTTCACTACACATGTCTAGTGAATAAGACGGCAACAGTTGGCAGCACTGCTAAGATAGTTGCTGCATATTCCCTGTGAAATTGATACACATGTCAGCATCACGTCAAGCCACACATACCAACCGTACCGATGCGACACGTAACAGGCACCAGGTTTCATATGGTTCATTATATCACAGTTTCCGAACATCATTTCTCAAACATTTCTGTGTGTGTGTGTGTGTGTGTGTGTGTGTGTTTCTAAAGGGGGATATTTTTTGTGGTACCTCCTATCTCAAAGCCCACCCGGAAGGAGATCATTGCCCGAGTGAGGAAGCCCAAGTGTGTGGTGAGGTGCAGACGGAGAGGCACGTGGTGGAGCAGTGTGCTCTCACCCAACATTTGAGAGATCGTTATTCCTACCGAACTATGGAGGATATTTTTACAAAATGTTCAAACAATGTGATCTGTAATGTGATTTATGGTGTGCTTAAGGTGTACAGATGAAGTGTATGGGTGTGATTAATTCTTGATTTGTATCAGTGTTTCAAATGGTTATGTTATTTTAGTTGAAAGAAGGAGAAATGTGTTATCAATATTTAAGTCAAATGTTTGTTTGTTTTTGTTTTTTGGAGCTCTTGTGCTAAAGTTTCAGTATAGTTAATGAAATGATTAACAAAATTGTGGACTACAATACTTGCTTGCTGTGGATATTATGGGATGTGAATTTATGCTTTTGTATATTTATGATTATTTTGTGGTCAATAAATCTATCTATCTATCTATCCTCTCTGACCGTGGACAGGATTTGAACCCGTGCGCTTGGAGACCCCTCGGAAACCAAAGCACGCATGGTTCCACTGTACCAAGGCGGCTTCCAAGTCATTTACAACCTTAGAAGTCTGCTTTTACACTGTACTGTTATTCCTTCCCTTTCTAACCTGCAGTGTTTTTCGCGGCGTCTCCTCCAGCATGTTGTCACTCTCCTCTCCACCTCCCACGTTCGTCTTTCCTCGCTAATTCTTCAGTTCCAGTAATCTCTTTTGTCTTCCCGTTAATCCCCCTCCGCCTTCAGAGCGCCAGGTCCGCTTTACGCTCATTTACGCTCACACACACACACACACACACACACACACACACACACACACACACACACACACACACACACACACACACACACACACACACACACACACACACACACACACACACACACACACACACACACACACACACACACACACACAAAATCAACAGGTGTGCACAGAATACATGTCTTTCACGCAGATATGGTGTGTTGGAGGTAGGAAGGATTCTCTCTCTCTCTCTCTCTCTCTCTCTCTCTCTCTCTCTCTCTCTCATAAAAATAAATTCTCTCCCACCCCCGCGCCAAGTTAACAAGGCGGCAAATGACTTTCAACATAACTTCCATAGATAAATTGTTACTTTATTACCCACATGGGAAAAAAAACATAGACAAAATACATAGACAAAGGAGTTACGTAGAATACACACACACACACACACACACACACACACACACACACACACACACACACACACACACACACACACACACACACACACACACACACACACACACACAAAATAATTCGTTTTTTCTTTTCTTTTCTTTTTTTTTTTTTTGCTTTTTCAATTCTAATGTATTTGATTTTTTTTTCTTTTCCTTGTTTTTTTCTGTATTTGTGTCCTCCTCCTCCTCCTCCTTCGTCTTCTCCTCCTTCGTCGTCTTTTCCTTCTTCTCCTCCTTCGTCGTCTTCTCCTCCAACTTCGTCTTCTCCTCCTTCGTCGTCGTCTTCTCTTCCTCTTCCTCTTCCTCTTCCTCTTCCTCTTCCTCTTCCTCCTCCTCCTCCTCCTCCTCCTCCTCCTCCTCCTCCTCCTCCTCCTCCTCCTCCTCCTCCTCCTCCTCCTCCTCCTCCTCCTTCAGTCTACAAGCTCTTATCGTTTCTTTTGGCTGTTCTAAGTCAAATTTCCACTGTCTTGTCCTTATTCGCCTCTTCTCCACTGTCTTGTCTTTACTCGTCTCTCCCTTACCGTTTATCTATAGTCCCCATGTTACCTTCCCATCTCGCCTTTCCCTCGTCTTCTACTCCTCTTTTCTTCCTCCTCCTGCTCCTCTGCCTCAAAGCTCTCTCCATCCGTGCCTTAACGATAATGTCTCTATCCCTGCTTCTTCACGTTTTGCTCCTACTGTTTCTTCTATTACCTTGCTTTGTGTAGTAATTCCATATCACGTTTTCCCCATTACGTGTTTTTTCCTGTTCACTGTTCATCTGCATCTTGTTGCTTCTATTCTTCCGCTACTTTTTGGTCTTCTGTGTCTTCTGTCTAACGTTCATTTTGATAATCTACCTTGTGTCTTCTTCCCCTTCTCGTCTCGCCTCTTGTGTGTTTTTATTCTTCTCGTTCTTCCATGCTCCAACTTTCTGATAACCTACCTTGTGTCTCCTTCCTCTTTTCGTATTGTGTCTTGCGTGTCTTTTCATTTTCATTGGACTGTCACATCTTCCCGCTATCGTTCTTGTTTATATCATGCTTTTATTCTTCTCGTTCTTCCAGGCTTCTACTTTCTGATAATCTACCTTTTTTTTTTTTTCTCGTGTTCTCTATAGTGTCTTTTCTTATTCTTTGGACCGCCACATCTCCCCCGGTATCGTTCTTTCTTATACCATGCATTTGTTCTTCTCTCTCCTCCACGTCTCCCACTATTGTTTCATCTCCTGCTGCCTTTGTCCTCGTAAAGTCTCTCCGTCTCTCTATATACTCGTATGTATATATATCTTTCCCTCTCTTAAAATTTGAGTAGTGTGTGATCTGCATGTGTCGCTCAAGATGCCTCGCGTGTCCCGTATCGCTGGTGTACTGCCGCGGTTGGTGACTTGATAATCTGTAGCACGTGGTGTCTTCCAACTTGGTGTAATGTAATTGTTCGTCTGGTGAAGGAGGACGATGTTACTTTTATTTCTGAAGTGTAACGAGATTTTGTGCAGCGCCTTGGTTGTACATCTTAGACTTGCAGATTGGTGGCTGGTTTTCCCTTCCTCCCTCCCTTCCTTCCTGCCTGCCTGTCTGTCTGTCTGTCTGTCCTTGCCTATCCTATTTCAGTGTAGCCGATGATCTTAGCAGATATACAGATACAAAACTCACAGACAAGTAGGGACAGATATTCAAACATATAAAGGCTACACAGACGGCCATATTCAGAAACCTCTTGCTCTCTCACCACGACAGTTTTGCAGGTCACCATAGACAACTAGCAGGGTTTTTAAGACAGTTTCTCCTTATGATCAACTAAAAATCTTGTTAATTCATTACTAGAACCATAAAATACCCTTAAAAACATGAGTATCTTCAACTAGAGCCTTTGGAAATCGTCGTAGTGAGAGAGTAAAGAGTTTTTGAATATGGGACAAGGACAGATGGACTGATAGACATAGATTGACAGACGGTTGAGCAGGTGAACAGACAGGCAGACAGACACAGTTCAGTAGGTCCTCTCAGGCTGCTTTGCTTTTCTATACATTGCCTTTGCAGAATAAGGAAGGGAATGGAGGGTAGGACTCAGAACCTAGCCAGTTATTACTAAGGTCTCAAGAAGCAATCCCTATGACAGACTGGAATATTTTAAGACGTGGCCAAATCTTCAGGACTTTATTTTGAGAAGCATCTGTCCACACCTCCACTAATATTAACCCCTTCAGTACTGAGAAGCATTTTTACCGTGAGTTTTGGATGTGATTAAGTGATTTTATTGACATCAGGAAGGGTCTTTGAAGCTCAGAAGATTATTGGACAGAATCTTCACTGTTTTAATCCCAACAAAATTATCTGAAGCTGTATAAAATCACCAAATAGTAAGAAGAGTAAATATGGAAACGCGTCATGGTACTGAAGGGATTAAAAGGCTCTAGTTAGAGTGTTTTCTGCAGCTCAAGTGACAGATTAACAAGATTTCTACACCATCAACAGGAAAGTATGTTTGAGAACCTGGCCAATCCTTTCCGTCTACCCTGAAAGAAATCATTTGAGAAAACCAACACGACACTGGAACCATATTTTAAAACTTTTTGTACCGCACCTCCACTTAATTGTTTTTTTTCTTTTTATTTATTTATACCATGTGGACTTTTCACGGGAATTTATGGGCTAAAGGAGATACTTTTTAGGGTACTTCCTATCTCAAAGCCCACCCGCTAGGAAACCGTTGCCCCGAGTGAGGAAGCCCAACCTACACTCTTTAGTTAAAATGATACAGGCTTATCTCAACGGTGCTTTTACAGTCCTACCAACAGAATGACGATATTTCTACATTATTAATAAGAGAAATACACTTGAGAACACTGATAGTCTTGTCTGTGGCCTTTGAAAATAGTACTCGTTGACACACACACACACACACACACACACACACACACACACACACACACACACACACACACACACACACACACACACACACACACACACCTCATTATACCTCACCTCGCTAATACCGTGCTTTAATTACCAGTATGGCGACCTACCTGTGGATATTAATTAGGATCAGGAAAATTAATAAGGAAACCTCCCTCAGATCATGAACTGAGAGATTAGTAGTAGTAGTAGTAGTATTCATTAGACACTTTTGTTACGAAGCCTTAGCCGATGAGCCTGTATAAGGTGGATGTGAGCGTGAAAGTGGGGTGTGTGTGTGTGTGTGTGTGTGTGTGTGTGTGTGTGTGTGTGTGTGTGTGTAGGAGGCATCTGGAGTGGATAGGCAATTTATCTTTAATCTTTTTGTCATTTTCTTAATTTTTTCAACTGCACATTTTTCTTACTTATCAAGGATTTGTGCATCATCATCATCAGTGAAACAAACACCTCAGAGAACCTTGCTGTTGAAGATCCCTCCCCACCCACACTCATCCATCCTCAGCAATGTGTCAGTGTCCAGGACGGAGGTTGTTAGACTCTCCATCTCGCCAAGTCTCCGTCTGTCTACTCAAACGATTTTCCAACTCACTACTAAACGATTTAACCTTTGGGGATTTTGAAAGCATGTCTGATGAGATTAGTTAAAATTAAATGAGAGATTCGGAAAGAATTAGACGTATATATAATTAACGTTAATGAAGTAAAAAGGAAGATAAAAAGGTATACATGTTATTATTGTAAGTTTTTAGAATATATGTAGACATGGAGATTAAAATAGTGTGGACATGTGGAGATTAAAATGTGAAGACTATGGCCATTAATCTTTTGACCTCCATAGACCCTTGCTAATGTCAATAAAATCGTCTAATCACACCTAAAACTAAGGTAAAAATGCGTCCCAGTACTGAAGGAGTTAAATGAAGATCAGACAATGCTTACGGACGAGAATGAGTGGTAATAGGTAGCTACAGTATGCTTTATATAGTGACTGTCACAAGTAGACCCGTTGGTTTCTTGCAGTATCATTTATTTTCTAGTGTTCCCAATATACAATTAATCTCTTGACTCCAGAGACTAGCACTCAAATTACCCTATTTCTTTCTGTCTCGAAGTTCTTGTTGCCCTTAATGTTAACTCAATCAGTAAATGCTGTATTCGGTAGCTGACAAGTACAAGACATTATGGATCACCACACTGTACATGTTATGGGTGAGCGGCACTGGCGGCGGGCAAGAGACGAAAACGAGAGGTAGAGAGAGCGAAGTCCCGTGAGTTGAGGCACAGGGCGTTGCGAGTCCAGGCCACGGAAAGCAATAGAGCCAGCAAGGAAGCAGAAGAAATTAGCAAGTTGTGGCGAGGAGAGAGACTTGTGTGTGTGTTTATTGCTCCCGGGACTTAGAGAGAGAGAGAGAGAGTGTTACTAGGGATTTCTTTGATGTAAGAGTGTAGTTAAACCAGCAGAGCGATCCTAAGAAATCTTAATATTCCACTTCTATATTTTAAGTACATGCAGATTATTTACCCTTGACTATTTTTGTGTTTTAGCGACATGGTATTGGTTGAGGAGGAGGAGGAGGAGGAGGAGGAGGAAAAGAAGCGATCGACAGGGAAAAAAAATGGAGGGAAAGAAAAGAATAATGAAAAGGTATGAGGAAAAGGAAGAAAAAGAAAATGACAAAGCGAAGACAAACTGAAAAAAAAGACGAAGACGAACATGAAAAGAAAGGAAAGAAAAGAAAAGGGAAGGAAATGAAAAAGGAAGGGAAAGAAGGAAAACAAAAGGATAAGAATGAAGAAAGAAGAGGAGGAGGAGGAGGAGGGGAGGGGGAGGGGGAGGGAATAAGAAGGCAGAAATCGTTTTTAGACCAAAGGAACACAAAAGAACAAAAAAGAATAGACAACAGCTGACTTATTGCTTTCCAAAATGTGTGTGTGTGTGTGTGTGTGTGTGTGTGTGTGTGTGTGTGTGTGTGTGTGTGTGTGTGTTTAGCTGTAGTAATCTGAAGCAAAATATGTGAGACGGTAAGGATGAAGGTTCTTTCTATTCATGTATGCATAAAAGTACTGATTGTTCTCTCTCTCTCTCTCTCTCTCTCTCTCTCTCTCTCTCTCTCTCTCTCTCTCTCTCTCTCTCTCTCTCTCTCTCTCTCTCTCTCTCTCTCTCTCTCTCTCTCTCTCTCTCTCTCTCTCAATTGTTAAGTAGGAAGGAAGGACATGAGAGGAGAAGAAATGGAAGTATTGAAGTTAGTGTAGTGTTAAATGACTCTTTTTCTTCTCTCTTTCTATAGCATGTGTGTGTGTGGATGATTCAAGCTGGTGTGGTGTTTGCATCATGGTACTGAAGGCGTTAAGGATACATCTTGTGCAGAGATACTATAACTGCCACTTAGTACAGAACAACCTGGAAATCTAGACTCGTGTATTTTTTTTTTTGTTTATTTTTCCTTCATAAGCAATTGTAAAGACAGATTAACATGAATTCTACGTTATTTCCAGGAGAAACGTATTTGAAAACCATGCTAATCATCTCTGCAGCCTTTGAAAATTGTGGTAAGCGAGCATGATATACATTTATTTCTTTAACCCATTCAGTACTATGACGCGTTTTCATATTCATTTTACTTACTATTTGGCGATTTTACACAGCTTCAAAAACTTGTGTGGGGATTTGAATAGTGAACACTGCGGCATTAATCCTCTGACCTCCATAGACTCTTCCTAACGTCAATAAAATCGTGTAATCGTCCAAGAATCTCGAGATGAAAATATGTCCCAGTTTTGAGGATGTTAATGAAGGTCTTTAGTGCGTTACCTTACCTTGCCTTACACCCTCCTGCTAACTATATGGATCCCGACTTATCAGAGACAAAATTGATGAAAAAAAAAAAACACTAGATGGAAGGGAATGAGGGAATGAAAGATTAATGCATATAACTCAATCGGCATGCTCGCTGGTGGAAAACTATTGCGAGGAAGTCTGTTTTTTTAGGCCGTTTTCAAGTATAGTTTGCCGGAAGGTCCCGCGCCAAATTGAGAGAATCCTGGCTTGAAAGAGTGTTAGTTTGTTTCAGCGAGTTGTTTGTTATTATATTACTGGAGAATAGAAGAAAGAAGGGATAAAATAGAGAACAGAGAAATTGTGTGTGTGTGTGTGTTTGTGGAGAGAGAGAGAGAGAGAGAGAGAGAGAGAGAGAGAGAGAGAGAGAGTAGAGAGAGAAGGTCATAGTGTTGTGGAATAAAAAGGAAAGTTGACTACCAGCAAATAGATATCCGAGCGAACTGGATCACTGGGGAAGTAATTGATGTGTGTGTGTGTGTGTGTGTGTGTGTGTGTGTGTGTGAAGGTTTGGAAGTTCGAAAGAATATTGTGTGTGTGTGTGTGTGTGTGTGTGTGTGTGTGTGTGTGTGTGTGTGTGTGTGTGTGTGTCACTGATTTACTGTGGCTGAACTTATTGTCCCAAATGTGATCACACACACACACACACACACACACACACACACACACACACACACACACACACACACACACACACACACACACACACACACACACACACACAGAGACAGAGAGAGAGAGAGAGAGAGAGTGAGTTTTCAAGTTTTCTAGTTTTCATTTAGCCTCTCAATAACTGTCCAGAATATGACACTTGTTGCCTCTCTTGACTAATTCTACACAAGACATAACTTAAGAAAAAACAAAAACTAAGATGCTTTCAACTACTACTACTACTACTCTCTCTCTCATGGTCTCAAGGCAAAGTGCCCCAGTAATGAACGGGGATGAGAGGAAGCTATAAAACTACTTAAGTCGAGGTGTTGGCGTGGAATTCTGGTATTTAGGTTGACTCGCCTCTCCTTCCCGCACACAGGTCATACTGTCGCACTAAGGAGGGACTGCTCTGCTCTCGTTGGGTGAGTGTTCTCTTTACTTTCCTTATTTGTTTTCCTTGTTCCGTGATGTTTTGTTTGTCTTTTGTTAGTTGTAACGATGTCTTGTGGTCAGATTTGATTGGTCTACTACTACTACTACTACTACTACTACTACTACTACTACTACTACTACTACTACTACTACTACTACTACTACTACTACTACTACTACTACTACTACTACTACTACTACTACTACTACTACTACTACTACTACTACTACTACTACTACTACTACTACTACTCAGAGCTGTTATATATGTGAAATTTATTGTTTTACTACATTTATTGTTTAAGTTAGCACTGACTAAAGGCAACAAAGAGAGAGAGAGAGAGAGAGAGAGAGAGAGAGAGAGAGAGAGAGAGAGAGAGAGAGACCTAATTGAAATATAAAGCAATAAAAACTGTAGTTGTAATTACATAAACTTGAATTGTGTGTGTGTGTGTGTGTGTGTGTGTGTGTGTGTGTGTGTGTGTGTGTGTGTGTGTGTTCATCGCCGCTAACAAGAACAAAGAGTTACCGTAACGCGCCACGTAATTAACACCTGTTCACTGATAACACCTGCTGGGAACACCTGTCACAACACCTGCTGATGGAAAAAAGAAAAGAAAAAAAAACATTTGGTGTTGGCCTAGTGTTGTTGTTGTTGTTGTTGTTGTTGTTGTTATTGATGTCATCAACGATTATAATAATAGTACAACAATAATAACACCTTATGATGATAATAATAATGATAATAATAATAATAATAATAATAACTATAATAATGATAATAATAATAATAATAATAATAATAATAATGATAATAATAATGATAATAATAATAATAATGGTAACTATAATAATAATAATAATAATAATAATAATAATAATGATAATGATTATAACTATAATGATGATAATGATAATAAAAACTATAATGATAATAATAATGATAATAATAATCAATAATAATAGTAATGATAATAATGATAATAATAGCTATAATGATAGTAATAATAATAATAATAATAATAATAATAATGATAATAATAATAATTTATTAATAAAAATAATAACTGATAATAATAACTACAATAGTAATAATAATAATTATAGTAATGATAATAACTATGATAATGATAATAATAATAACTATGGTAATAATAATAATAATAATAATAATAATGATAATAATAATAATAATAATAATCTATAATTAATAATGATAATAATAATTGATAGACAACAACAATAATAATAATAATAATAATAATAATAATAATAATAATAATAATAATAATAATAGCAATAATAACAATAAATAAGTAATAAATATTAATGTTATTATTGTGAAGTATCAGTTTTATTTTTATTCAGTTTTGGATTCCTTCACTCTCCTCTTCCGTTTTCTTTTGAGATTTCTCTCTCTCTCTCTCTCTCTCTCTCTCTCTCTCTCTCTCTCTCTCTCTCTCTCTCTCTCTCTCTCTCTCTCTCTCTCTCTCTCTCTCTAGCTTCTCCACTTCCAAATCTACGCCCTTTTTAAAGTCTGGCAATTATTTTCTCTCTATATCTCAATAGTCATCCTCACATCCACATCTTTATACCCACTTCTCCAATCTCCCTTCCTCATCAATGTGGACTTCACCATTACGCTCCTCATTCATTTTTCTTACACTTGTTCCTGCTTTTCTTTATTCAGTCTCACATTTACTGCCTTGTTCTGTTTCTCATACACAAGGGAAAGAGACGAAGAGGGAACGCTTCCAGAAAAAAAAAAGGTTAGCTAATGAATCGTTGTTCGTGAAATGCAAAAAGGAAAGTAAAGAACTAAGAGAACAGTCAATTTGGAAGTGAAGATGCCTTGAAACTCCTGCTAGTTGTGGTCAAGTCGTAGGAAGGACAGCATACTAAGAAAACAACCGATTTAGAAGTGGAGATGCCTTGAAACTTTTGCTGGTTGTGTTCAAGTCGTAGGAGAGACAATATGCTAAGAAACCAACTGATTTTAAAAGTGAAGATGCCTTAAAACTCCTCTGCTTAATATGGTCAAGTCATAGGAAGGACAAGATGCTAAGAAAACAACTGATTTAGAAGTGAAGATACCTTAAAATCCTCTGCTGTATGTGGTGAAGTCATAGGAAGGACAAGATACTAAGAAAACAACCAACTTGGAATTGAAAATGCATTAAAACTCCTCTGCTGAATATGGTCAAGTCGTAGGAAGGATAACATACTAAGAAAACAACTGATTTAAAACTGAAGATGCCTTGAAACTCCTGCTGAATATGTGGTGAAGTCGTAGGAAGGACAACATACCAAGAAAACAACTGATTTTAAAAGTGAAGATGCACTAAAACTTCTGGTGAATGTGGTCAAGTCGTAGGAATCACAACATACTAAGTAAATAACCAACTTAGAAGTGAAGATTCTTTAACCTCTTCAGTACCATGACCCGTTTCCATATTCATTCTGGTGACACTATTTGTTGATTTTGTACAGCTTCAGAAACTCATGTGGGGGATCAAAATAGTGAAGACTTTGGCCATTAATCTTCTGACCTCCATGGACCCTTCCTAATGTCAATAAAATGGTCTAATCGTACACAAATCTCATAGTAAAAATGTGTTCCAGTACTGAAGGGATTAAAATTCCTCAACTGAATGTGGTGAAGTCGTAGGAAGGACAACATACTCTTATATTTTCCTTAGCTATGAGGATCGAGAATGTTCAGTATGTGTTAGTGAGTGCAACTTGTCTAATTTTGCTTTTCCAGTGCTAGTTTTCGTTTTCATGGTCAAATTTTACGTCTATATAAGGAAGGACAACATACTCTTATATTTTCCTTAGCTATGAGGATTGGCAATGTTTAGTATCTGTGTTAGTGAGTGCACCTTGTCTAGTTTTCGTTTTAAGGGTCAAATTTTACGTCTATATTTTTTTAAACTTGGCTACATTCATAAGCAAAATGAAGAATCTATATTGTAAAGAACTCTCCTGCTGTTTCCTTCCTTTTTATCTTGCGTATTTATTATTCAGTTAACTAATTTATTCTTTTTATTTTACTTGGTTTTATTTATTTAATTTTTCATATATAGGATTTTTATCTTACGTATCTTTTATTCAGTTAACTAATTTATTTTTTATTTTATTTTACTTGGTTTTATTTATTTAATTTTTCATTTATAGGAAGTGAGAGCGTGAGATTTTCAGGATTGACTAGTTTAAAATTCCTCTTCCTGTATCAAATCACAAAAATCTACCTTGCATTATCATTTTTTTCTTTCCTATATTTTAGAGAGGCATTACCTAATAAGCCGGTTTTTCTCCATTGCCTTACCGCTCACCAGTCTTCTATACATTAAAAAAAGTAAAATATCCTCTACACACCTGCTACACTCCTGCACCTCCGCTACTGCAGCAGGAACCGTGCGTAAAGTTAAGGCCAAGTCTATTACCACGCCGCACTCCCTCCCTCCCTCCCTCCCTCCCTCCCTCCCTCCCTCCATGTTTTGTGTTTTCCCTCAATTTTAAGTCCTCTGATCCGCTGACACTCTCATTACAAACCCTGATGGATTGCCGCCGGATCAGAGGACTTCGGATGGCGGGAGAGACGCTAAACACAGTGAAGGTGAGGCGGCGCGGGAAGTTAATCAACTGTTGACCATAACCAAGCAGATTTATTGCTCCCCCTGCCTCCTCCCCGCTCCTCAAGTCGCCATTGTTAGTTAGTTTTTATGTTATAGCCTATAGCGCCTACAGGTGTACTTGAACAGCTTCCACCCATTAACGGCGCAAGCAATTTTATTAGTAGTGGTATCCATATTAAGGCTCATATCACCACCCAAGCGTATCTTTGGTGTAAGGCAACCTGGGTATCATGGTGACATTTAGGTTACTTTAAACCACTCGTCAAATGACAAAATTTCAAGACGGTACGTGGTGGGATTCGAACCTACGTATGGACGTCTGCCCGATCCGACGCTCCATCACCTTGTCCACTATGCTACCATCTCCCTCGGTAATGTCATTCATTGGCATTCAAGTGGGCCTTCTTTTTAATTTTTGTTACCCTTGGCCAGCTTCTCTTGCATAAAAAAATATCGTCTACGTAGGAGGATAAGGACCGGGTTATCAAGCAAGCATCTTCTCTTACTCTGAATTTCTCGCCTTGAAGTGTTTGAGGTGTCATTGTTTTTCATACATTCATATTTCTTTTCTTTCCTTCTGAACCAAAGAAGAGTTACCGTATTGAAGAAGTGTAATAGAGTGGTGTTGTGCATTCATTCAAATTTTTTCTCTTCTTCACTAAATTTATAAAGAATGCCTTTGTTGAGAAGTGTCAGAAGTCTTGTTGTTCAGGCATATAGATTTCTTCCCTCCTAATCTGAACGTACTAGGAAGATTCATCGTCAAAGATGTAGTTTTGAGAGGTAACCTTACCTAACCTAACCTAACCAAACAAAAATAAACTAACCTAACCTAACCTAACCGTCAATACCTACATACTTCTTGATGTCTGGCGCTTCATGATCCCGTTGCTGTGGCGTACTTAACTATTTCATCGCTGTGGTGACTCTTACTTAACATTCAGAGCATTGTAAAATCGGTGTTCATTTGGGAAGAAATAAAAAAACATTTCTTTTTTCTTTTGCAGTATGAATGTTTGCCCGGACATAAAAATAACTGATAATAAAAGACTAAGATAAGAATAAAGGAATGAAGGGGACAGAAAAGGAGCATAAGAGGTGTGGTTAAAAAAAGAAGGCTAAATGAAAAGAAAATAAGAGGTACAGAAAAAAGGGTACAAAACAAAGGACACACATAACAATAACTGATAATAAAAGATGAAGATAAGAATAGAAGAATGAAGGGGACAAAAAGGAGCATAAGAGGTGTGGATACAAAAAAAAAAAAAGGCTAAATGAAAAGAAAATAAGAGGTACAGGAAAACAGGTACAAAACAAAGTGAAAATTACATAACATACTGAAAAGTAGATAGGGAAGAAAAGAATAAGACTACAAATACAAAAGATAAATAAAAGAATTACAGAAACTGAAAAAAAATTGAAATAAAGAGAAAAAAAAATAAAGGGCGTTCCTTGTATTTTTTTTCATACACAATTATTTAAACGAGTAACACAAACGCATATTAAATCTGAGGTTGTGAGATTAAAAAGAAAATGGAGTGAAAAAGAGAGGACTATGGCGGCTTCGTCTATGCCCTTGAAGATGTCAGTTAGTACTTAACACGCCTCGGAAGGGAGTGGATGGGGGGTAGACCACGCCTCGGAAGGGAGTGGATGGGTGGTGGGAGCGGAGACACTCACCTTTCACTGATCCATGGGCTGTTAGGGAGAGAGAAAAGAGACAGGTTACTTACAGGGATAGAGATAAGGATGTACATAACTTCTTCTCACCACTATTCTGTCCAACTCTCTAATGTAGGAGTTAACCAGTACTCTGTCATTCATACCTTTTTTTTTTATACCATGTGGGCTTTTCACGGGATTTTATGGGCTAAAGGGAATACTTTTTGGTGTACCTCCTATCTGAAAGCCCACCTGCTAGGAAACCGTTGCCCCGAGTGAGGAAGCCCAACCTACGCTCTGACCATGGACAGGATTCGAACCCGTGCGCTTGGAGACCCCTCGGACCCCAAAGCACGCATGGTTCCACTGTACCACAGTAAACTCTGGAACTCCCTCCCTGCTTCTGTATTTCCATCTTCCTATGATTAATTCGACTTCTTTTAAGAGGGAGGTTTCAATACATTTGTTCCTTTAGTTCAACTGACTCTTTGACATGCAAGGGGACTGACAATTAAGTGGGCCTTTATTCATTTTTTTTTTTGTTGCCCTTTGCCAGTTTCCCCGCTTACATTAGAAAAGCAATGTGTGTGTGTAATTCACCTCGGTCGCCTGCTGGTCACCCAGCCAGTCTTCCCCATTACGTAGCGAGCTCAGAGCTCATAGACCAATCTTCGGGTAGGACTGAGACCACATCAACAAACAACACACACTGGGAAAGCGAGGCCACAACCCCTCGAGTTACATCCCGTACCTATTTACTGCTAGGTGAACAGGGGCCACACGTTTAGAGGCCTCCCCATTTGCCTCGCCGCTTACCGGGACTCGAACCCGGACCTCTCGATTGTGAGTCGTACGTGCTAACCACTACACTACGCGGTGTGTGTGTGTGTGTGTGTGTGTGTGTGTGTGTGTGTGTGTGTGTGTGTGTGTGTGTGTGTGTGTGTGTGATAACAAGGATAGTAATAATAATGATAGAAATGATATGGATAATTTCAAACAGAACACAACCTAACCAGCTAAAATTCTTCACATTAACCCCTTTAGTACTGGGACGCATTTCTACATTGAGTTTTGGGTGTGATTGGACCATTTTATTGACATTAGGAAGAGTTTATGGAGGTCAGAAGATTAATGGCCACAGTCTTCACTATATTAATCCCAACATAAGTGTCTGAAGGTGTATAAGATCACCAAATAATAAGTAGAGTGAATATGGAAACGTGTCCTGGTACTGAAGTGGTTAACCCTAAGTCGACATTCACACAAGGTACACTGGCTACGACAAGGCACCAACAACCTGCAACACCAACCGAGTGTAAGGTGATAGAACCTGCAGAGATGCTTTGTCCCTTTTTATGAGTGTTTTTTAGTACATGTTACAGAAAGAGAAAAAAAAGGAAGATAAGACAAAGAAAAAGATGAGAGATGAAGAAGAGATCAAGGAGAGGATAAGAAAGAAAGAGCGAAAAAAGAGATGATAAAAAGTAAAGGAAGAAGAGAGGAGGAGGAAGAGAAAGAGGAAAAGGAAGAAGAGGAGGTAGAGGAAGAGGAGGAGGACGAGTAGGAGGAAGAAGTGAATAAAAGAAAAGTAAGCAAAGAGAATAAGGAAAAAGAGAGAGAGAGAGAGAGAGAGAGAGAGAGAGAGAGAGAGAGAGAGAGAGAGAGAGAGAGAGAGAGAGAGAGAGAGGAGGAAAAAATGAAAAAAGCTGAAAATAGTAAAGCAAGAGGAGGAAAATAAAAGAGGAGATTAGAAAAATTAAGTAAAGAAAAGAAAAGGAGGAGGAGGAGGAGGAGGAGGAGGAGGAAAGGAAGAGGAAGAGGAAGAGGAAGAGGAAGAGGAAGAGGAAGAGGAAGAGGAAGAGGAAGAGGAAGAGGAAGAGGAAGAGGAAGAGGAAGAGGAAGAGGAGGAGGAGGAAGAGGAAGAGGAAGAGGAAGAGGAGGAGGAGGAGGAATAAAGAAAAAAACAACACGATGAGACTTAACGACCACCTTCCCTGGCTCAGTGTGGAAATCCAATAAAAAAACACAACAAAACCTGGACGAAAAAAAAATATGTCAAAATAATAATGGTAATAAAAAAAAGTCTTGAATGAGGGTGTTTCTCTCATCTACTTGCCATTGTGTGTTGTTTCCAAATAACCTTTAGTAATGCCTGTGTTACGGTGTCATTTTAAGTGTTTAAGTGTAAGTCTTTCTCAAATACTCATTCTTTTCTTTTTCTTATTTTCGTATTATCCAAACCTTTCTCTCATTCTCAAGTGTAAGTCTTTCTCAAATACTTATTCATTCTTTTTTTTTTCCTATTTTCGTATTAGCCAAACTTTTCTCTCATTCTCATTCATTCTTATTTCTCTTATTCTCCAAGTCTCTATTCTTTCTAAGCCTATTGTTTTTTTTTTTTTCTGCGTGTTCTACTTAGAATTTAAGTGTATAGCCCAGAAGAAGAGCATGAGAGGTGACATTGGAGAGAGAGTATAGAGTTGTTGCAAGCAGTAAGACAATTGTAGTTTGTGTGTGACGTTTTAAGAGTATACCTCAGAGGAAGAGCATGAGAGGAGACAATAGAGAGAGTATAGAATTGTTGCAAGCAGTAAGACATAATTGTAGGTTGTGTGTTAAAGTCTGATTTTTTAAAGTAATGAAATGAGAGAAGAAATAGTAAGTGTGATGCAGCTCTATAGAGAAGCACAAGCAATAACTGCAGTATACATGTTCAAATATGGAGAAGTGATAACAGATAGGGATAGGGCGCCGCCGTGGTACAGTGGAACCATACGTGCTTTGGGGTCCGAGGGGTCTCCAAGCGCACGAGTTCGAATCCTGTCCACGGTCCGAGTTTAGGTTGGGCTTCCTCACTCGGGGCAATGGTTTCCTAGCGGGTGGGCTTTGAGATAGGAGGTACCTCAAAAAGTATGCCCTTTAGCCCATAAATTCCCGTGAAAAGTCCACATGGTATAAAAAAAAGACTGAATTATTGTAATAGAGAAGAAAATTAGACACAAAAGTATTTCATCAAGAACAATAAAAGTAAAAAATGTGCCTATCTGTCCGCATTGTCTTCCTGTCTATCTACCTCGAGCTAATTGAAAACAGGACAGATATAGATGAAAAAAATAAAAGCACATTAAAATACCCCATCTAAATTAATAAGGTTTGTCTGTCTGTCTGTCTGTCTATCCTCAGTTTGTTCAAAGGAAGATAGAAATAGATAAGGAAGACAGAAATAGATAAGGTAAAAAAAAAAAAAACCTTTAGGACATATGGATAAAAAAAAAAAAGATTTAAAAGCACATTGAAATATCCCATCTAAATTAATAAGGTAAAATAGTAAGCCTGTCTGTCTATCTGTCTGTGTGTCTATGTACCTTCAGTTTGTTCAAAGGAAGACACAAATAGATAAGGTAAGAAAAAAAAAATCATTGAAATACTCCATCTAATTTAATAAGGTAAAATAATATACCTGTCTGTCTATCTGTTTGTGTGTCTGTCTACCTCCAGTTTACTCAAATGAAGACAGAAATAATCGTAAATAAAAAGAAAAGTAAAAAAAATCACGTTGAAATACTCCATCTATATCAATAAGGAAAAATAATTAGCATGTCTGCCTGTTTGTGTGCCTATCTACCTCCAGTTTGCTCAAAGGAAGACAGAAATACTCGTATATAAAAGAAAAGAAAAAATCACATTGAAATACTCCATCTATATCAATAAGGGAAAATTATATGCCTGTCTGTCTATCTGTTTGTGTGTCTATCTACTTCCAGCATAGTCAATTAGGACAGGATCTTGCCACTCTTGTGTGTAAAAAAAATCACATTAAAATACTCCATCTTTTTCTTTTTGCCCTGAGTGAGGAAGCCCAACCTAAACTCGGACCGTGGACAGGATTCGAGCCCGTGCGCTTGGAGACCCTTCGGACCCCAAAGCAAGCATGGTTCCACTGTACCACGGTGGCCTATATCAATAAGGTAAAATAATATGCCTGTCTGTCTGTTTGTGTGTCTATGTACCTCCAACACACTCAATTTAGCACAGGATTTTAACGCTTGTGTGTGTGCAAACCCTCCCTGCGGTCCAAAGTGACACAGGCTATGACAAACTCGCAAAAGAAACATGCTCTCTCAAAACTTACAAAGAAACTATACTTCTTTAATTCTACTCTTTTTATATATTATCTTACTTTTTTTCACATTATCTATTTTCATTTTATCTCCTTTACTTCACTTTCTATTGTTTTCTCTTCCTGTACCATTTTCCTTTACTTCACGAGGCAGGGACAGAGCTCATGCCCCCCCACTGCCTAGCCTTGAATGTTTGACCGCTATTTGAATTCTGTGCTGTGGAAATAATAGGATGTGAGGGTGGTGGTGGTGGTGATGGTGGTGGTGGTGGTGGTGGTGGTGGTGGTGGTAGTGGAGGTTGTGGTGTTGGTGGTGGTGACGGTGACAATGTGAGATGATGGTGATTGAAGAATGGTGAAGATGGTAATGACAGTGACGATAGTGGTGGATGCATGACACACACACACACACACACACACACACACACACACACACACACACACACACACACACACACACACACACACTATTCCAGACAAGTATATCTCGTAAAGAGTTTTCAATACTGCAGGTGTGTGTGTGTGTGTGTGTGTGTGTGTGTGTGTGTGTGTGTGTGTGTGTGTGTGTGTGTGTGTGTGTGTGTGTGTGTGTGTGTGTGTGTGTGTGTGTGTGTGTGTGTGTGTGTGTGTTTGTGTTTGTGTCTGCTTTAAAGTCGTTAACGTCTTTAACCAGTGTGTGTGTGTGTGTGTGTGTGTGTGTGTGTGTGTGTGTGTGTGTGTGTTTGAGCGGGTGTGCGTGCGTGCGTGGGGTTGTATGTATTGGGGTGGGTGAGTGTTTTTTTCCCGTGTGTGTGTGTGTGTGTGTGTGTGTGTGTGTGTGTGTGTGTGTGTGTTTGAGCGTGTGTGTGTGTTTGAGCGTGTGTGTGTGTGCGTGCTAAGGGTTGTTTGAACTGGCGTGGGTGGGAGTGGGTGTGGGTGTGGGTGTGGGTGTGTTTTTTTTCCGTGTGTGTGTGTGTGTGTGTGTGTGTGTGTGCGCGCGCACGTACGTATACACGTTGCCATCCCAGCATTTCTCTCCTCCTCCTCCTCCTCCTCCTCCTCCTCCTCCTACTTTTCTTCATCATATTTCATCATCATCATCATCATCATCCCTCTTTTAATATTTTCTATGCTTTACTACTACTACTACTACCACCACCACCATCACCACCATCACCACCACCACCACCACCACCACCACCACCACCACCACCACCACCACCAACACCACCACCACCACCAGCGACTGCTACTATTATTAACAACGATAACAAAAGCCAATAATAATAATGATAATAATAATAATAATAATGATAATAATAATAGCACCACCACCAGAGTAAGAAGACTACTTACTTATTCATGATGTCTCATTACTCCATTATTTTTAACCTTCTTTGTTTTGATGAATCAGTCATGGCCACAAGAGAGAGAGAGAGAGAGAGAGAGAGAGAGAGAGAGAGAGAGAGAGAGAGAGAGAGAGAGAGAGAGAATTTAAATGGACAGACAAATAGACCGATAGATGGATTGATAAATGAATAGATAGACATAAATAGATAGATACGTAGATAGATAGATAGATAGACAGATAGATAGATACAGATAAATAGATAGATAGATAGATAGACAGACAGAGACAGTCAAATAGATCGATCGATAGATAGATAGAAGGCAATTTTCAACACTGTGGAAAGCATTAGTTAGTGAAACCTGGCATTATTGGACCGCAGAGTTATATAGCTGGCTACAAGACTGGCAGATTTTCGAGGTGTTAGTAGAGCCTTGTGACTTCATCCAATACTACCAAACTAGATTGAAGCACAATTTGAGTAAAGAAGGAGACGTAGAGCTAAATTAATGTATTCTAGCCTTTTATAATATACCTACGCGCACACACGCACACGCATTCTCTCTCTCTCTCACACACACACACACACACACGTCGCTATGCATGATCCTGTCCTGTTGTCCGGAGAGTTTGACGCTTTTAGAAATCTCATGTTTGGTGAATGTGAAAGCCAGGTCCGGCAATCCCTCACCACAACACACGGACAGGCAGGCGGACACACACATAGACGCGCAAACAGGGAAACGAGGAGCCGGGGAGAGGAAGAGGGCGACAGGGAGAGAGGGGGAGGGAAAAAAACAGCAGACAAACAATGGGGAAAAAATGTTTGTTCCCTAAAGAAGAGAGGAAAAGTAAGATTGCCTGTCTAACTTTATCGTTTTTTTTTCGTTCTTCTTCTCCTCCTTCGTAAATTATTCTCGTGTCTTTTCTGTCCTTCCCTCTTTTCAATAAATGATCGATTGTCGTGTTTAGAAAAAAAGTATGAGAGTATTTTTTTATTTTCTCTTTTTTTGTGTATGTTTATATTTTTCATTTATTATTTTGTCCTTTTTTCTTTTCTCTTATTTTTGTGTTAGTTTATGGCTTACGCTGCTTAATTTACTCTCTCTCTCTCTCTCTCTCTCTCTCTCTCTCTCTCTCTCTCTCTCTCTCTCTCTCTCTCTCTCTCTCTCTCTCTCTCTCTCTCTCTCTCTCTCTCTCTCTCTCTCTCTCTCCCCCCTTTCCCGTATACCACAAGCAGGCTCTCATAAGCACCTTAAAGTCTCTTCCCTGACCATCCTACCTGCTTACGTTCGTGTGTGTGGGCAAGCTGAGTGAGGAGCGAGAGCAGACAAGTCCCGGTGGCGCAGAACCAGAGTTTTATCCTCGCCCGCGAAATGATGAATGACTCGAGTTTTCCTTTTTATTTTTGAGGGTCAGTGGGTTTTTTGTGTGTGTGTCTGTGGTTAGTGGGAGGTAGGGAAGGGTAGTGGTCAGGGTGTGTGTGTGTGTGTGTGTGTGTGTGTGTGTGTGTATGTGTGTGTGGGTGCATGTGGGTGGTTAAAAGCACAGGTAATGAGAGAGAGAGAGAGAGAGAGAGAGAGAGAGAGAGAGAGAGAGAACAAAAGGACAGGCCAAAAGCGAGGAAGAAAGGGACAAAAGTATAATTTCAATATGGCTTTTGAAACCACACTTCTGCAGTTTTTTTCACTTCCCAGAACTCTTCCTCCTCCTCCTCCTCCTCCTCCTCCTCCTCCTCCTCCTCCTCCTCCTCCTCCTCCTCCTCCTCCTCCGCCTTCTCGTCTTCTTCCTCCTCCTCCTCCTCCTTCTCGT
>NC_059264.1:12630334-12657834 GCF_017591435.1 Portunus trituberculatus
TTAATAGTATTAGTAGTAGTAGTAGTAGTAGTAGTGGTAGTAACAGTGGTAGTAACAGTGGTAGTAATAGTAGTAGTGGTAGTAGTAGTAGTAGTAGTAGTAGTAGTAGTAGTAGTAGTAGTAGTAGTAGTAGTAGTAGTAGTAGTAGTGACCCGAAAAAAGACATTACAAAAAACACAAAAAGAATATATATACCAATTCTTTGTCCAACTTAACAATCCCACTAATTGAGCTCAACCTGAACACTAAATCACGAAAAAAGAAATATTGAAAATGTCACAAATACTGTTCTAAAACACTTAAAGCGACATACGAAATGAAACTAACGAAAATGAAATAAGAAACATGTGTAGATTTTCCTTCGCTGCATCTGGCTAGTATTATGTAACGCTATGACTGGAAAGCGGAAGAAAACTGAGTGATATGTGATTAAGGAACCTTTTTTTTAATACTGTGGCCTATAGCTCCTGTATGTCTACTTGAATATGGGAAGCACTGTTCAGCATCCATCCATTAGCGGCGCAGGCAGTTTTGTTTATAGTTGTGCTCGTATTAGGGCCCATATCACCACCCAAGCGCATCTTTGAACCACCTAGAACCTGGGTATCATAGTAACATGTAGGTAACTTTAAACCACTCGACAAATGGCAAGATTTCAAGGCGGTTCGTGGTGGAGAGTGTTTAGCGTTTGTCTGCTCTGGACGGAGAGCAATGGTAAGACTCCCTTTTTGCAGTGAGGTTGGTCTTTTGTCTGAAGGGAAAGCGATGTAGTCTCTATGGTCTCTGGGTTTGTGGAGGCAAGCAGCTTCCTCAATAAACGTGAATTCTGAATCTTTTGCCAGAGTTACTTCACTATCCTCGCGTCACTTCGTCTGTGTTGTCACATGCCCGCAAGACATGATAAAAATGCTCCCCCAAAAACAAGAAAAATATATCCTTTTGCTTACAGAAGAGGATGTTTAACTCTTCAACACCATGACGTGTTTTCATATATATTCTGCTTACTATTTAGTGATTTTATACAGCTTCAGCTACTTATGTGGGGTATTTGAAGAGTGAAGGCTCTGTCCATTAATCGTCTGACCTCCATAGACTTCTTCCTAATATAAATGAAATCGTCAAATCATAACCAAAGCTCGTGATAAAAATGCATCTTGGTGGTGAACCGGTGAATGCAGTTTTGGGGCTCAGATGGACACTGCTCGAAAACTTTTTTCTGTATGTTTGTCTTCTCTCGCGTCACTCCTATAATCTAACCTCCTCACGAGCCTAAATCGCTACAGAAAGGCCAATAAAACTGACCCTTTGCTTACTGAAGAGTGTCGCTCATGCAGGTTTGAGAACACAGAATAACACTGCTTGATACTTTTTTATCTGAATAATTTACTTCCTTCGCGTCGCCTGTGCAGCAAATCAGAAGAGTTGCAGAAAGAAGGCCAATAAACCTGACCCTTTACTTACTGTTGCTATTGAAGTTTTGGTAACACTGGACACTTAAATCAACGTTCGACATTTATGAATATTTTGCATCCCTCGCGTGACTTCTGTATTGTCGCTAGCTCGCGTCTGAATAGCTGCAAAAATCCATTAAACTGACTGTCAATGCCCTCCGCGTGTTGAAGGTCGCTGGAGCAAGTCTCGGGACAACAGAGGGGTAGTCTTTTAATCCCCTTCAACACTGTCACTGCTCAACAATTCTTCCTGTAATCGTCTACCAGAAAAGAAGTTTAAGAAAAGCATAAAAGAAAAAAAAATAGGAAAAATAAGAAGAAGGAATGAAAGGGTAAGAAGGAAAAGAATGAGAAAGGGAAAGAATAAGACGAGAAAAACTAAATCAAATGGAAGGAAAGAAAATTAAGAAGAAAAAAAAATTGTGTGGAAGGAAACAAGAAGGAAAGATGATGATGAGGATGATGAAAAGGGAAATAATAAAGGAAGTAAAGAAAGAAAAGAATAAAAAGGAAGGAGAAGAAGAGAAGGGAAGAAAAGGAGGAGGAGGAGAACAAACATAAAAGGAGTAAGAAGATGAGGAAAAGGAGGAAAAAGAAGAGGAAGGAAGGCGAAGAAATAAAAGAAGGAAATGGATAAAAGGAAGATGAAGAAAAATAAAAAGCAGAAAAAAATTAAGAAGAGGAAGAAAATAAGGAAAATGAATGAAAAGGATGAAGAGAAGAAGCAAACAGAAGAGGAAGAAAGGAAAGGAAGGGAGAAAGAAAAAGAAAAGAAGGAGGAGGAAATAAGAGATAAAAAAGAAAAGGAAAGAAGAACAAAAACAAAAAGAAAATGAAAATAGAAGAAAAGAAGAAAAGAGAAGAAGAGGAGAAGGGAGGAAGAAGAAAAAAAATAGAAAAGGGACGAAGAAGAAGAAAAGAAGAGAAAATTGAAGAAGAAAAGATAAAAAGGAAAAGAAGGAAAAGAAACGACAAGAACAACAAAAGAGGAAAGAAAAAGAAAATAAAACATGGAGAAGAAGGAAAGGAAGAAGAAAATGAAAAAAAAATAGAACAACGAGAAAGAAAAGAGAAAGAATACAATAAGAAAAAAAAGATAAACTAAAACTAAAAACAGAGAAAATAAAATAACGAGAAAAAAGAGAAAGATTACAGCAAGGAAATTAAAGAAGAAAGAAGAAAATAAAAACAACATAGAGAAAATAAAATAACGAGATAAAAAGAGAAGGAAATAAAAGAAGATAAGCTAAACATAAAAACAAGACAGAGAGACAAAAGCGAAGTCTTCCCACGCTCTCTTTACTGTCACTAATCCGATTAAGTTCAAAATTACAAACAAGACCACAAGGAGAGAGAGAGAGAGAGAGAGAGAGAGAGAGAGAGAGAGAGAGAGAGAGAGAGAGAGAGAGAGGTAATCAAACAAAAAAGAATATCTAGTAAAATGAAAATTAAAAGACAAATTAAAAGGGAAAAAAATAAAGAAAATAAAATAATAAGAGCCTTACAGAACGGTACAGAATGAGAGAGAGAGAGAGGGAGGTAATCAAACAAAATAAATTCAGGGAGACGAGAAAATGAAATGAAAAAAGAAAATCTAATAAAATGAAAAGGAAGAAGAAGACATGAAAAGAAACGACGCATTAAAAGAGGAACAAAAATAAATAAAGAAGAGAAAATAGATGAAACAAATAGACAAACAGACGAACATACAGATAGACAGACAGACATACGAACATGCAGAGAGACAGACAGACAGACAGACAGACAGCAATAAACATCCCAAGTCACCATAACTTTCTAATCCTCTGTTTATGAATTTTTAGGTTAAATAATGTAAAGAAATGAGACAGACAGACAGACAGACAGACAAACAGTGGGGGAAGGATAAAGGGAACATAGATGAACTGAGAAGGGCAAACAGAGAGAGTGAGAAGGGATTAATTAAAGAAAACCAGACTTACCGCGTCACTCTTAAGAACACTCAGGAAAAGTCTTAATTGGTAATAGTAATAGCAGGACGATTATCATATTAAGCCCTTGAGATATTTGAAAATTATGCTTTGTAATGTAAAAGACTGTGGTGGTGAGGATTAGTGGTGGAGTGTGTAGGAGAGAGAGAGAGAGAGAGAGAGAGAGAGAGAGAGAGAGAGAGAGACCATTTCCATTTATTATATTTAAGGTTATTTATGTATTTTCAGTAGTAGATGTAGTACAAATAGTAGTAGAAGTGGTTGAATGTGGCAGTAGTAGTAGTAGTAGAAGTAGTAGTAGTTGTTGTTGTTGTTGTTGTTGTTGTTGTTGTTGTTGTTGTTGTTGTTGTTGTTGTAGTAATAGTAGTAGTAGTGGTAGTAGCAGACGTGGTGGTAGTAGTAGTAGTAGTAATAGTAGTAGTAGTAGTAGTAGTAGTAATAGTAGTAGCGGCAGTTTTTATCAGTATTTTATCATTTATGAAAAAGCAAGAAAATATCGTTATGAATCTCTCTCTCTCTCTCTCTCTCTCTCTCTCTCTCTCTCTCTCTCTCTCTCTCTCTCTCTCTCTCTCTCTCTCTCTCTCTCTCTCTCTCTCTCTCTCAGCCTTGTTAACCAGCGAATCAGAAACACTCCTCGCTTTGTTAGCCAATCAGAGCCGCCTTCCATATTTTTTATCCAATCAGAGACACTTTTTGGCCAAAGGAAAAGAAAAAAGACTAATAGATAACACACTCTTATTTTCTATCGTATTTTTACCACAATTTTCTTAACCTACACTTTCCTTCTTTTTTTTCTATATTTATCTCATTTACGATCTTCAGTATTTTGACTTTCCTTTGTTTTGATGATGGTGTTGATGGATAATCCTGCGAGTAATGAGTTTATGGTGTTTCTTGGAAGGATGGTTGATTACTGGTCCTCATTAGGTAGAGATTAGAAGGTGTAATCCCTAAGCTGTTTGTTATATGGCTTGTTATATTGGTGGTTGCGGTGTTGGTGGTGGTGAGGAGGAGGATGGAGAGAGGCATCGGCTTGGAAGAGAAAGATGGGAGTGTTCTGGAGAGGTTATGTAGATAGTGGAGTGTTTTAAGTTGTTTGTTGCATTTATTGATCCTTAAAACCTTGTTGATGGGGTACCTGCGCACACACACACACACACACACACACACACACACACACACACACACACACACACACACACACACACACACACACACACACACACACACGCAAGTAAAGTATGATTAGTTATCGTTGTATCAGTGTTTTCATTTCATGTTTCCTTTTGTATATAAGAGCTTTTATTTAGTTTCAATGAGCACTTAATGTTTGTATTCATTTATCTTTATCTGTTTATCCATTTATTTATATATCTATCTATGTATATCTATCTTTTTTATCTACATTATATTATTTCTACTTGATTTTAGTTTGCGTATTTTTGTATTGCTTTTGTGCTATTAAATGGTTTTTATGTAATAATCAATATATTTTTCTTTATCTGACGTCTACTGTTAAGAATCACTTCGGCCTTAATGGACTGGACGTGACAGAGTAACACAGGACAACACAGACGTTCAGTGCCACTTTGTCATATCCGCGACCTGCTCTATCAAGTTCCATAACAGCTGGGGAGGAAACCATGGTGGGATGATTATGAGCACAGCAAGTCGTGGTATCAGAGGTTCATGGCGTGGTTAGGATGGCAGCGGCTTTTGTCCGAGGCTGTTTAGGTTGAGAAGCTTCGATTTTTCAGACCACCTTTCACATCAGTTCACATCAACGCTGCCCACATCAGGCCACCGTGAGAAGTATCAAGGTTCTTCAGGGTCAATTGGAAGCATATGTGGATGTAACAAATTCCAAGGAGTTCCAGACAAAACCACCACACCAACCTGGCAGCGATGAGTGGGCCTCGCATTTAGGCCATACTCAGACACTTCTGCGCCCTATCTACACTACATTCAAGAGGCTTTACTTAGAGTGACGAGGCTATTTAAGGATGTTTTATGGTTGTGGTGACAAAAAAAAGTATTCTACATTAACATAAATACTTTTGAGAATCCGGGTTATCATGTGCGTGGCTGTGATGAGATAGCGAATCGTTTCTGAACCACGCCCGACGCCAGTTGCCACCCACCCACAAAAATCCGGCTGCCTCTTGGCCCGCTTTTCACTCCCCGTTTCTTACGTCTGTCTGGAGAGGGAGTGCGTCATCAGCGGCGTCGAAACACATCCATCTGGCGTGAAGCGAGAATGTGTGTGCTTCCGTGAAACGCTGTTGCCGCGATATGTGGTAAATTTCAACGACACTACACGTACTGCCGACACTTCTTGCACGATGAGACACTTTTAGATTAATCTCAATCAGTTCTTGAAAACAACAACATATCAGCAATTCAAAACGCCTTACTTTTACGTCCGATTCCTTAACCTGGTAGGCCTAGGGTGGTGCCTGCTCATGAATGACTCTGGTTGTGGTATTTAGTAACAATTACTCCAAGCAGAAGTTTTTATCTTAGACCGTGGCCATGATTTGAACCCTTGCGCCTCAGGATCCATCAGAGGCCACAAAAACATCTTTACATATACCGTTCCATAACAACAGCAACAGCAGCAGCAACAATGACCATGTCTCACGGAAGGATATTTGGCATCTCATTATTTCTAGGCACTTTTTCCGTGGGCTGAGTAATGCCACTGTTGACACACCGCCTCCCCAGACCCGCTGCGAGACGGTGTGACGCAGCGGGAAATTCACGCACTTTTCACTCCCCTTCCCAACCCTGAAGATAGAGAAAACCAAAGGATGTGTGTGTGTGTCGCTCGCTCACCGCCCTTGGGAAGAGTGTAGGGGACAAAGAACGCAAATCACTGTGTGTTGTATAGAAGAGGATACCAACCCTCACTACTACTGCTACTACTGCTGCTGTTGCTTCTGCTTCTGCTTCTGCTCCTGCTCCTGCTCCTGCTACTGCTACTGCTACTGCTACTGCTACTACTACTACTACTACTACTACTACACCACCACTACTACTACTACTACTACTACTACTACTACTACTACTACTACTACTACTACTGTTGGTGTATGAAGCAACAGAAAATGTCAGTCTTTGGTTGCCTTTCAGCATGGTGGTGGTGGCGATGTTGGCTGTGATGGTAGTGGTGGTGGTGGTGGTGGTGGTGGTGGTTGTGGTTGTAAAAGGGATAGAAATGTTAATCATATAAATTTAAACTTAGCAATGCATACTTTATAATTCGCGTGATTTTTTTTTTATTATTATTTTGTATATTTTCCTCCTGTGTCTTATCTTCACTTTCTTTTCCTTTATGTTCTTTTTTTTATTTACTTTTTCTTTGATTTTAATCTTTCTCTTCAGCTGTTTATTGAAGTCTGTACGCACGTGTGTCTGTCTGTTCCTTAACTCTGCACAGATGACTTTCTCGGAGGTACTTCTAGACACACACGCACACACACACACACACACACACACACACACACACACACACACACACACACACACACACACACACATGCTATTCTTGTGTGTGTGTGTGTGTGTGTGTGTGTGTGTGTGTGTGTGTGTGTGTGTGTGTGTGTGTGTGTGTCTCTCTCTCTCTCTCTCTCTCTCTCTCTCTCTCTCTCTCTCTCTCTCTCTCTCTCTCTCTCTCTCTCTCTCTCTCTCTCTCTCTCTCTCTCTCTCTCTCTCTCTCTCTCTCTCTCTCTCTCTCTCTCTCTCACACACACACACACACACACACTGTTAAGAAGAAAATAATCTATGAATTTGTAATGTTCTTTACCTCCTCCTCCTCCTCCTCCTCCTCCTCCTCCTCCTCCTCCTCCTCCTCCTCCTCCTCCTTGATCCGAAGCTGTTTCTCTCGCATCTCTTCTTATTTGTCTGTTTTCTATCCATCAATTCGCTTCTACCTCTTATTCATCTTTATCTCCATTTTCACATTTTTCCAAGTACTGAGCGTCACTTTTTCGTTGTTGTTGTTGTTGTTGTTGTTGTTATCATTCTTTTTTTTTCTTTTTTCTTCGTATTTCCATTTTTTGCTGTTTTTCGTTTTTTTTTCTTTATTTTGACGGTTTTTTTCTTCATCATTATCGTTGTTACTGAAGCTTCTCCGTTGTTGTGTTTGTTGTTGATGGCTGTGATTGTGGTGATGGCAGCAATGGTAGTGGTGGTGCAGGTAGTAGCAGTAGTAGTAGTAGTAGTAGTAGTAGTAGTAGTAGTTAGCCCCTTCAGCACCATGACACGATTTCATATTCATTGTGCTGACTATATGGTGACTTTCTAAAGCTTCAGAAACTTATGTGGGTATTAAAATAGTGAAAACTCTTGCCATTTATCTTCTGACCTCCATAAATTCTTCCTAATGTAAATAAAATTGTCTAATTATATTCAAAACTAAGGTAAAAATGTGTCCCAGTACTGAAGGTATTGATAGCGATGTTGGCGGTGGATATGGTGATGCTGGCGGCTACACTGGCTAAGAACCCCAATGTGTTGTGTTGTGCCGCGCCGTGCCGTGCTGGATTGTTATGTTTTGTGTTGCGATGCAGTTTTGCTATAATACTGTTGTTTTCGTCCTCTTGTCCTCTTGTTTTGTCACTTTTTTGCGTGTGTCGGTGGGAGTGTGGGTGCGTGGATGGCTGGTCGTGGTGTGTGTGGGGTATCCGTTGAGTACGACGTTTGCAGGTGAGAGGTGTGTGCGGAGGAGGGTGCTGCGTGCTGTCTGAAAAACGGCGGTTGCTGGCCGTGAGTGGCGGGGCAGGATTAAAAGTTTGTCCAGCATGATCGGTGTCTCCAGTTTATTCCGTTCAGAGTACACCAGTATTAATCACTGTTGATAAGCTTTAGGAAGGTAAAGTTGAGGACATGAGTTATAGCTGTGCGTGGCTTCAGAGCTCATCTCCGTCTCACGCTATAGTCTTTCCTGGTGATTATTTTTCAAAGGAATAAAGCTGTGTTAAAACAGGTTTTCTTTGATACTTTCCCTTCTGACAGTGCAGAAACTTTATGCTAAACTATCAGCAAAATCATATAAACATGCTTGAAGTTACCATTAACTTCCACTGTGGTCTGTTGAAGTTAGTCGAGCTAAGACGCTAAAACGCTGAATATGAAGGATTGGCCTGTGAGTTTGTGGTGGGTGGCATGCCTTACCGCGGAGGATAAGGCCACGTGGACAACAAGCCCTCCAGAACTTACATTCCCCAGATTTCTCAGGTACACATTTATCAACCAAACGTAAAAAGCGTGAGCAGGTGGGCGAGGCGTGCACAGACTGGCCGGATCGGAACTTGTCGCGGATGAGTAGCGACATGCACCGCTGAGGCGATTATCATTGATGCCACTGAATAACTTACTAAAAGTTTTATGAGTGGGAGATTGAAGACAGTCTGTGTGGGTGCGGAGCGGATGTGGCTCCAAACTCATAAATGAATGAAGGGACTGATGAGAAAATAGATTGACACGTGTGTAGAAACAGTCTGGGTTGCCATACTCTTGCCGAGCCGTTGCCTCAACTCATACGGCCTGTCATGACTGGTAATGAGCGCGGCTTTGACAGGCAGCGTTGGCTGCTTCAACATTTCCTGTTTGGCTCCTCGGTGAAGCCTTTCAAATAACATTTTAATATCTTTAATCACTTATGTTACGGAGTGTTGCGACGTTATCCTCCCCTGCGCTTTAGTCCTATTAGTGTCGCGGCAACCCTCAGGACTGTAAACCGCTCTTGGGGCTGAGCGACGTGCCAAACCATGCTTGGGGAGGGAATACAACAAATACCCGGCCAGCCTGCTGCCAAGCCTCACCTCTGCTAGGAAAACTGACGCTTTGAAGCAACAAACGTTAATGACTAAAGTGCTCGATAATCTAATCAGGAAAGTGATAGGTGTGTGTGTGTGTGTGTGTGTGTGTGTGTGTGTGTGTGTGTGTGTGTGTGTATTTTGACGCGCGCAGTGAATTGAGTATTTCATTTCAGAAAGAGTCGACGTACACAAGTTTGTTTTCCTTTAATTTGTTTATTATATTACTTATTGGCGTTCGTTGGACAAACAAGCGACCGCCCGCTCCTGTCCGTCCCTCTGTGTGTCAGTCTAGCTGCTAGTAAGGAAGGGAAGAAGAGAAGAAAATGTAAAGGGAATAGTGATAAGGGAAAAAAGAAGAGGAAGGCAGTGTAAAGAAAATAGTGACAAGAGTAAAAATCAGAGAAAGAAAGCAATGCAGAAAGGAACAAAGAGGAGAAAAGAAAGGAAGAGAAGAAATGATTTGGTAAGGAAAGCAAGAAGAGAATGAAGAAAATATTAAGGGGATGGAGATAAGAGAAAAGAAGAAGAGGAAGACAATGTAAAGAGAATAGTGACAAGAGTAAAAATAGGAGAAAGAAGGCAATGCAGAGAGGAGCAAAGAGGAGCAAGGGAAGAAAGAGGAGAAATAAAGGCGGTGTCACACTAGCACTTTTTCCGTCGGTTAATGCGATTTCCGTCTAGTTTTCAACGTTCCGCATGAACTTATCGCATGAATTTGTCAGACGATAGGGATCGTTTCCGTCTGCTAATTTTCCGCCTTTGTTTACATACCAAGACCAAGACCACAAGACTTGCCGCGTCTCCTCAACCTGCTTCTACGTGCATTGGTTCTACCACTAAGCATGAACGCACCCATGCACGCTTTTTGGCTTGTTTAGCTCGTCTAAGTTTCTTAATACACAGTATTACGTTCAGAGCAGCGTATCTTTGCCGCAGCGTGGCCTCCATGTTTGTGTTTACATTGTGTTGGCGGGAAGTGACGGAAGTGACGACGAAACACCGTTTGTGTGTGACAGGCCGCACCCAAAATATTGTCGATTTTCTGAAAAACGACGGAAAAAGTAGACGGAAAAAGTGCTAGTGTGACACCGCCTTAAGACGGTGCTATAACGATATGAACAAAGGAGGAAAAGATAAGAGGATAATACTAAAAGATAATGTGAAAGGAATGGAAACAAGGAAAGCAAAAGAAGAAAAAAAGAGAAGCAATGATAAGAGAATGAAGATAAAGAGAGGAGGATGAAGACAGTATCAAGATAAAGAGAATGAGGGAACAAGAAAAAGTAAAGTATCATGTGAAGAGTAATAGTGGACGTCATTCTTGCTGGAACTCTCACGCATAAGGTTGTGTTAGTGCAAGTGTGTGGATGCTGGGAGTTAATGGGCTAGTAATGGTCAGTTAAGCGAATTCCTTGGTCTCTGGTAAACTCTGGAACTCCCTCCCTGCTTCTGTATTTCCAGTATTTTCATCTCTCTCTTACTTGAATGGTAAACTCTGGAACTCCCTCCCTGCTTCTGTACTTCTATCATTCTATAACTTGATCTCTATTAAACTTTGAAACTCCCTCCCTGCTTCTGCATTTCCATCTTTCTATGGCTTGAACTCTGGTAAACTCTGGAACTCCTCCTTCTCTGCTTCTTTACTTGCATTTTTCTATAGTGTGATCTCTGGTAAACTCTGGAACTCCTTCTCTGCTTCTGCACTTCCATCTTTATGACTTAAACTCACTGTAGAGAGTGAGAAGTGTCAGGAGAATGAAAAAAAAAAGTCAGAAAAATTAAAAAGGTGTCAGAAGAATGAAAAAGGTGTCAGAAGAATCAAAAAGGTGTCAGAAAAATCAAAAAGGTGTCAAAAGAATTAGAAAGGTGTCAGAAGAATGAAAAAGGTGTCAGAAGAAGAATGAAAAAGGTGTCAGGATAAGAATGAAAAAGGTGTCAGGAGAATTAAAAAGGTGTCAGAAGAAGAATGAAAAAGGTGTCAGGAGAAGAATAAAAAGGTGTCAGGAGAATGAAAAAGATGCCATAAGAACGAAAAAAAAATGTCAGAAGAAGAATGAATAAGGTGTCAGGAGAACGGAAAAAAGGTGTCAGAAGAATGAAAAAGGTGTCAGGAAAAAAAAAAAACTAAACTCACTAAAAAGAAAGCTCCAATAAGAAGAAAAAATAAAAGTTTAAGCCATATGATAAAAAAAAAGTACCAAGAAAAGATTACCACAAATTGGGAAAGTATTGGAAAAATTCGACAAAAGACACAGAAAAATAGACAAGGACCACAAGAGGAGTGTAACCCATTTTTGAAGCACTGGGAGAGAAAAGCAACTCCAGAATAACAAAAGACATGCAGATAAATAGAAAAAAAAAACATGAGAGAAGTGTAACCCATTTTTGAAGCACCGAGAGAGAATAGTGAGTCTCAAATCAAAGCTGCTGAAAAAAATAAGTATATATGAAAGGCAAAAATAAGTGAAAAAAAAATTGATATCACTTCTGAAGAGGAACAACAGAGGAGTGTGTGTGTGTGTGTGTGTGTGTGTGTGTGTGTGTGTGTGTGTGTGTGTGTGTAGGGTCGCCAAATTGCGGATTTCCAGAACATTTTTCCCTTAATCTCTCTCTCTCTCTCTCTCTCTCTCTCTCTCTCTCTCTCTCTCTCTCTCTCTCTCTCTCTCTCTCTCTCTCTCTCTCTCTCTCTCTCTCTCTCTCTCTCTCTCTCTCTCTAGACTCTCACACACACACACACACACACACACACACACACACACACACACACACACACACACACACACACACACACACACACACACAAACAAGGTAATGGTTTGTTTTCGGCAAAATTGAACTTGTATTGTAGACATGAGAGGAAAAAAAACTATGAAGTACAATAGGAAATTAAATGAAAATAATCAAGAGTAAGAAATAATCGAGAAAGAGAGAAAAAAAAAGGAAGAGAAGAAAAAATGAAGCAACAATAATGGAAACGTAAATAAAGAATGAGAAAGAAGAAAAAATAAATTTGAAAAAATGAGGAAGAGAAGCAAGAGGAAATAATAGGAAATAGAATTGAAAACGTTAATTAACAAAGGAAAAAGAGAGAGAAAAGAAAAAGAATAATGGAGAGAGAGAGAGAGAGAGAGAGAGAGAGAGAGAGAGAGAGAGAGAGAGAAGTAAGGTAAGCATGATAAAGAAAGGGAAAAACAACGTAAATGAATAACAAACAAAGTGATAATAAACAAATAATGAAGAAAATAAGAGGAAGAAAGAATCATTTAGTACTAGAAAATAAAAAAACAAAAAAAAGCTAGAAATAATAATAATAATAATAATAATAATAATAATAATGTATGATTTTAACCCCTTCTGTACTGAGACACATTTTACCATGAGTTTTGTGCACGATTACACCATTATATTGACATTAGGAAGTGTCTATGGAGGTCAGAAGATTAATGGTAAGAAAGTTAGAAATACTACTATTATATGATTTTAACCCCTTCAAAACTAAGACACATTTTTACCTTGAGATTTGTGCACGATGAGACCTTTATATTGACATTAGGAAGTGTCTATAGAGGTCAGAAGATTAATGGCCAGAGTCTTTACTATTTCAACCCCCGACATGTGTTTCTGAAGCTGTAGAAAATCACTAAATAGTAACCAGAATGAATATGGAAACGCGTCGTGGTACTGAAGGGATTGAAGTTGAATATGGAAAAAAAAGTACGTTGAGGTGTTTCTTTAAAGCGTTATAGAATACATCTGGATTGAGTTTATGGTGACGTAAGAGGAGAGAGATGAGACGATACATTACCAGAGTCGGGAGGATAATGTCGCTCAAGAGGAAGGTTTCTAGACATTTATCCTTCAATTTTGAGTAATTCTTTTAGCTTTTTCTGTAAGGAGTGGCATCTCTCTCTCTCTCTCTCTCTCTCTCTCTCTCTCTCTCTCTCTCTCTCTCTCTCTCTCTCTCTCTCTCTCTCTCTCTCTCTCTCTCTCTCTCTCTCTCTCTCTCTCTCTCTCTCTCTCTCTCTCTCTCTCTCTCTCTCTCTCTCTGCCTAATCCAGTGTTTCTCTTCCATGGAAAAAGTTAATAAAAGGAAAGGAAATTTGTTAATAGAAATAAAATAGATAGAAAGGTTCGCGTTTATGGAGTCTTGTACATTAACCCCTTCAGTACTGGGACACATTCTTACCATTTTTTTTTAGGCATGATTAGACGATTTTACTTGCATTAGGAAGGGTCTATGAAGATCAGAAGGTTAATGGCCAGAGTCTACACTATCTTAATCCCCCACATGAGTTTCTGAAGCTGTAGAAAATCGCCATATAGTAAATAGAATGAAAATGAAGACACGGCACGGTACTGAAGGGGTTATTGAAGAGTTGAAGTCTGCAAAGGTGATTATAAGTGGCTGTGAGAATAACAATGACATGAAGAAGTGAAAGGAGGAGGTTTGAAGGTTGAAGGAAGAAGAAATAGTTTCTTAGATGCGAAAGAGGAAACACAAATTAAGAGACAAAAAAATGCTTATGTGTTGAAAAGATAAAATAGAAAAGTGGAAAAAGAATAGCAAAACGTTCTGATAATGAGAAAAGAAGGAAAGGAATATGAAGAAGGAAAAGAAGACCATAAGAGAAGAAAACAATAACAGTAAAATTAATAAGAAAAACGAACAAGAAGAAGAAAAAGAATGAATGGATGAATAGAAAACAAAGTCAAACTTGTAACTTGTGATATAGAAACTAATCACAGTAATGAATTAAAATGATGAAAACGATAAGAAGAAAATACACAAATAATAATAATAAATAATAATAATAATAATAATAATAATAATAAATAATAGTAATAATAGTAATGATGATAATGATAGTAACACTACTACTACTACTACTACTACTAATAATAATAATAATAATAATAATAATAATAATAATAATAATGATAATACAAGAAATTTTAAGCCACAAAGAGCAAAAATTAAGACGAAAATAACAAAATGCACAATAATAATAATAATGATAATAATAATAATAGTAATAACAATAATAACAACAATAATAAGAACAATAATAATAATAATAATAATGATAATACAAGAAATTTTCAGCCACAAGGAGTAAAAATGAAGACGAAAATCAATCAAGATAATAAATCTGCTGGTGCTTGTTCTTCGTTTGTGTTCCTCCCTTGTGTTCCTTGCTCCTAGAAACACCTGTGGAATGAGTGGCGCTGATTACAGATATGCAACAGGTGTGTGCGTTTCTCTCTCTCTCTCTCTCTCTCTCTCTCTCTCTCTCTCTCTCTCTCTCTCTCTCTCTCTCTCTGGTATTTTCCCTTCATTCCTTCTCATTATTTATTTATACTTTTTTGAGATGATTGTAAAGATGAGGAGGTGGAGGAGGAGGAGGAGGAGGAGGAGGAGGAGGAGGAGGAGGAGGAGGAGGAGGAGGAGGAGGAGGAGATACCAGAAAAGAGAGAAGAAAAAAGGAGGACAATAAGGGCGATGATGATGAGAACCAGGAAGAGGAGGAGGAGGAGGAGGAGGAAGAGGAGGAGGAGGAGGAGGAGGAGGAGGAGGAGGAGGAGGAGGAGGAGGAGGAGGAGGAGGAGGAGGAGGAGGAGGAGGAGGAGGAGGAGGAGGAAAGAATAACAAAAATGGGAAGGAGGACGAAAAGAGGAAGAAGAAGAAGATGATGATGATGATGATGATGATGACCAAGAGTTAAAAAAAAAGATCAAGAATAAAAAGAAGAAGAAGAAGAAGAAGAAGAAGATCAAAAGTAAAAAGAAGAAAAAGAAGAAGAAGAAGAGATCAAAAGTAAAAAAGAAGAAAAAGAAGATCAAGAGTAAAAAAAAAAAAAACAAGGAAGGAAAGAATAAAATGCGACGCAAAATAACCAAATGAAGAAAGTACGAGAGAGAGAGAGAGAGAGAGAGAGAGAGAGAGAGAGAGAGAGAGAGAGAGAGAGAGAGAGAGAGAGAGACCCGTTGTAACCAGTAGAAAAGAAAAATGGATGCAAAAAAGATGAACACAACTCAAAAATAAAACACTAAATTTTCTTGATCAAATTTGCTTCGCTGCTCAACTTTCCCATGGTTACTGTTTGCTTTTGACTTAGACTGCCACGTGAATTGTATCATGACACTCTAAACTATGACACGTGCATATACACACCTCGGTTATTCACTACTAAGTATCTCCTTTAGCCCATAAATTCCCGTGAAAAGCCCACATGGTATAAATAAAAAGATATAAGAAAAATAAAAGGTGAAAGTGAAGAAAAATGAAGAAAAACGGGGAAAAATAGATAAAATGATAACAAGGACCAAAGAAAAACGAAAAGACGAAAATGAATGAAAATCAAGAAAAACGTGAAAAAAATAGATAAAATGATAAAAACTGAAAAAATTTGAGACGAAAATGAATAAAAATGAAGAAAAAAGGGAAAAAATAGATCAAATGATAAAAAGAAGTAAAGAATGCAAAAAACAGGTTCACCATTATCATTTAACATCGCTCAGTTATCGGCAACCTTTATTATATACTACTAGGGTGTCATTTTGCAAGAAGCGAGCCTAAATGTAAGTTTTCGGGACATATATGACACTTTAAACTATGACACGTACATAAGCACCTTTGTTATTTATCTACTAAGGTGTCAGTGTGTAATAAGCGAGTCTAAATGTAAGGTTTCGATGATAAATTGAAAGAAGGTGAGGCAAAGACAAATAGACAGATAGACAAATAAATAAATGGTGTATATCAATTGAGTAAGAGAAAGAAGATAAGTTGACAGGAACATGAAATAGCATAGGTTAAATCGACAACGCACTATTATTCTCCTCCTCCTCCTCCTCCTCCTCCTCCTCCTCCTCCTCCTCCTCCTCCTCCTCCTCCTCCTCCTCCTCCTTCTTCTCTTCCTCTTTTTCCCTCAGTTATCTCAAAAAGCTTCTTCCTTATTCGTTATCTTAAAAACAGGAAACTGGTCTATTGATCCGAAGCCTTATCTTTAGACCTCTCCACATATCTTGATTCCCACAAACATAAATATGATTAACCCCTTCTGTGTTTCACCCCACTATTTCCAAAAGCTTTTATTTAAATATACACAAGTTTTTTAAAGGTGTTTTGCGATTCTAGAGGCAGAGTGACAAGATTTCTATATTATTAACCGGAGAAACACACTTGAAAACCCCGCTGGTCGTCTCTGTGGCTTTGGAAAATAGTCGTGGTGAGAGAGCAGAGGGTTTATGAATATGGACCAAAAAGTCAAGTGTTTCTTTCCTGTATGGTATTTGAGAGAGAGTTAGACTGTTAGAGGGAAAAATATATGAAGAAAAATGTTTAGAATGGTAGTGTTATTAAATGTAGAATATATGAGTGTAGTAAAAACTTGAAGCTGTAGAACTATTTTTATTGTCTTCCTCTTTCTTCTACTTTCGACGAGAGCCTTGAGTCTGTTGCCACTTTCACTGGTAAACTCTGGAACTCTTTATCTCTATCTCTCTCTCTCTCTTCATCTTAACCCAAACTCTTATTCTTTAAACCCTTTTGCTGGTAAACTCTTGAACTTCTCGTCTGTTTCTCTTTCCTATCTCTTTATCTTGACCAAAATTCTTAATCTTCCAACTTTTTCATTGGTAAACTCTGGAACCTTTTACCTGTTTCTTTCCTGTCTCTGTCTTAATCCAAATTCTTATTCTTTAAACTCTTTCATTGGTGAACTCTGGAATCTTTTAACTGTTTCTCTTTCCTCTCTCTCTATCTTAACACAAACTATTATTCTTTAAACCCTTTCGCTGGTGAATTCTAGAACTCTTAACCTGTTTCTCTTTCCTCTCTCTATCCAAATTCTTACTCTTTAAACTCTTTCATTGGTAAACTCAGGAGCTCTTTACCTGTTTCTCTCCCCTATCTATTAATCATAGCCAAAACACTCATTTTTTTCAATCCCTTACACTAGTAAACTCTGGAACCCTCTGCTTGTTCCTCTTTCTCTTCTCTTAATCATAGCCAAAACGCTTTTTTTTTATCCCTTACACTGGTAAACTCTGGAAGCCTCGCCCAGTTTTTCTTTCCTTTCTTAATCATAACCAAAACACTTATTTTTTTTATCCCCTACACTGGCAAACTCTGGAAGCCTCGCCCAGTTCCTCTTTCTCTTCTCTTAATCATAACCAAAACCCTTATTCTTTATCCCTTACACTGGCAAACTCTGGAAGCCTCACCCAGTTTCTCTTTCCTCTCTTTTAACCTTAACCAAAATCTTCACTCTTTCATCCCTTTCACTGCTAAAATGTGGAACGCTTTACCTTAAATTTCTCTTTCCTCTTTCCTAACCTTAACGGGATACTCACTCTTTCATCTCTTTCACTAGTAAATTGTGTAACTCTACCACTTTCTCCCTTTCCTTCTTCCTTAACTTGAACCTTCACGCTTTCATCCTTTTCGCAAATAAATTCTGGAATTGTATCTGCTTCCGTTTCTCCTCCTTCCTAATGTTCAACTGTCCTCAGAGCCTTCATTCTTTCATCCTCTTCATTGGAACTCTCCACTGATTCTACTTTTCCATCTTACTATGAGTTGAAATGTGTTTAGAGGCGAGTATCAAGCCACCTCAAGAACTGAATAAAGAGAGCTGACTGGGGCATTTTTCTAGATAACTTATAAGGAGAGAACAGTAAAGTGGGCATTTTTTTTTTATATAAACACTATAGACCAGTCCCTTTTTCCAAACAAGATTGAGTTAGGTTCTATTTGGTTGACTTTGGAATTTTCAAGATCAGGTTATAGGTTAGTTTTGAGTTAAGTTATGCTACGTTGATTAAGTTTGAGTTAGGTTAGGTTAGGTTAGATTAGGCTACGCTAGGTTAGGTTGGGTTAGGTTAGGCTGCATTGCGTTAGCTTAGGTTACATTCGATGAAAACGGTGGATAGTAACTACACACACACACACACACACACACACACTTACCTTCAGCCGCAGGAGTCAGTACGAGGAGGAAAGGCAGAACCAGCAGTAGGAGAGTGGAGATTCTGGCCCAGGTCTGCATGGTGCGTGCTGCGGCGACGGGGCGTGAAGAAAGAGACAGGGAGAGAGAGTCACACGAGGAGAGATGGAGAGGAGGAAGCCCCGAAGTAGACGAGCTTTTAGAGACACGTGAGGACTTGGAAGCTATGTGAGTGAAGCTAGAGAGTACAAAGCTTCAGAACTCGACTCGGAATAGCTCCAGTTTCGTGTTGGTTGGAGAAAAGAGAAAGAGAGACGAGTGTGTGTGTGTTGTGTGTGTGTGTGTGAAGTGAGAAGTTCGTGTTTTCTCTCTGTGTTCTCTGCGTTTGGCCAGACCGCGGAGAGAAGTGGCAGGCAGGGAGGGACGCGGGAGAGTCAAGAGTGGCACACGGCGACGCTCAGTTATATGGTGTTGGTGGCACGGGCTGTGTGTGGGTGCGGCGGCCCCCTCACTCTCTCTCTCACTCTCATTCTCTCCACCCAGCCCCGCTCGTTCACACCTCCCCCTGCCCCTCTCCGACCACACACATTTGTACCCTCCCCTTACCTCCCCTCTTTTTCCCCTCTTTACCCACCCACTGCCTAACACTTCCCACATCCTTCTTCCTCCTCCTCCTCCTCCTCCTCCTCCTCCTCTTCTTCCTCCTCTTCCACCAGTCACTCTCTCGTCTCCGTTCGTCTCAAAATCTTTCGCTCGCATGACTGACTAAAATTTTACTTCCCCACAATGAATTTAATGGAGAAAAAGTAACGTGGCTTGCTATTTTATGCTACGTTCTTTGTTTTTTATGCTGATTGTGCCTATGCTGGTGTGTTTTGAGGCATACTTAAAGAGCGCACAGTGTACCGGGGTGGCCAGAAGACTCACGGTGACTTAGGGAGTGAGCGAAATGAGGTTTAGCAGTGAAGTGTGTTCCTGGCTCCTGATTGGTGGTCGTGGTCAGGTTAACTTGCTAGGGATTGGTGGAGACTGCCTGGCTTTTTCCCTGCTCCCTCCTACTTTTTCTCCTTTCCCCACGTGCTTCTCCTCCTCCTCCTCCTCCTCCTCCTCCTCCTCCTCCTCCTCCTCCTCCTCCTCCTCCTCCTCACAACGCCCATTACTCTTGTTACGCTGACAAACTGTTATAATAATTAGCTCTAAGGATGATAATGATGATAAAGATTGTGATAGAAAAAAGAAAGTGGGATTTTGATAGTGATGATGTGGATGGTGGTGGTGGTGGTGGTGGTGGTGGTGTTTTTGTTTTGTTGTTGTTGTTGTTGTTTATCTTTTGAATGTTATGTGTGTTGTTTTCCTTTTTTTATTATTATTATTGTTATTATTATTATTATTATTAGTAGTAGTAGTAGTAGTAGTAGTGTCATTATTATTGATATTGTTATTGTTGTTGTTGTTATTATTATTGTTGTTATTGTTATTATTGTTGTTACTGTTATTATTATCATTATTATTATTATTGTTATTATTATTATTATTATTATCATCATCGTTATCATTATTATTATCATCATTATTATGATTTATTATTATAATAGTAGTTTAGTAGTAGTAGTAATAGTAGTAGGAGTAACGGTAGCAGAAGTAACAGTAGTAGCAGTAGTAGTAGTAGTAGTAGTAGTAACAGTATTATTAGTAGTAGTAGCAGCAGCAGCAACAGCAGTAGTAATAGTTGTAGTAGTACGTAGCAGTAGTAGTAGTAGTAGTGGTAGTAGTAGTAGTAGTAGTAGTAGTAGTGGTAGTGGTAGTAGTAGTAGTAGTAGAAGTAGTAGTAACAGTAGTATATAATGACAAAAACAATACGAGAAGCAGCAAAAAACCACCAGGCCTCCAGGCGGCAGTGCCTTTATGAAACACACCACTTGTTTCCACCAATCATTCCCATCCACATATTTTTCTAATCTTTATCTAAAGTTCCCTATTGACTCAGCACTAACAACATAATTACTGAGTTAGTTTCAGTTATCCACTTACTTTGAGAACCAGTTCCTTCCCATCTCTTTCTTAAGTCTAAATTTCTCAAGCTTGAACCCATTATTTCTGGTTCTGTCCCGGCTTCTGAACCTAAGAACTGCTTTTGTCCTCTTTGCTATAACCACTATACCACTTCAGTACTTCGATCAAATCCTCTCTTAACCTACGTCTCTCTAAGAAATGCAATTTTATCAACTTCGTAGGAATGTCCTTCATCCCCTGTATTTTTTAAACTTTCTCCTTTGTACCGATTCTAATAGACCTGTACAGCATAATCTAGATAAGCTCTGACCAGCGGCAAATATAACTTCAATATTATTTTTGGATAACAGTTCCAAAGTGAATCCTGATGTTTGTGTATTGTTTTCTTAGACCGAGATCGGATATATTATTCTTAATCTTTTGTTCCCATTAAAGAAGTACATGTCTTATTAAACTCTCATTATAACCAAGGAATCACTTGAGAACTCTTAACTGATCTTGATGAAGATTAAGCGTTTAACATGTGAGAAAGAATGAAATATGAAGATATCTTGTTAAAATACTGTTATGATTAAGAAAACACTTGAATGTCACAGATACCTTCAATAGATCCTTATGGAGATTAAATCTCTAAACATGAGATGGAACAAAGGGAGTTTAATCAAACTCATAATCTTGGATCTAACTTCTGTCGGGTCCCTAGGCACTGTGGGTCACTGAAAATTAAGGGTATTGACTTGTTTGTGATGTAGGGCATGATATCTGTAATCTTCAACATTGAGAATAGCAGTGATACATCTGAATTCGTATGAGCAACATTATGTTATTACGCTGAGCTCAACACATGTGCAGTCACTGAGTGGCCTGAACCACACGATGCCGTCATTGGTGTGTTTGGGAATTATACTCCGAATTTGAGCCACACTTTATGAAGTTCAAAGAAAGGCCACAGCAGTCACAAGGCAAGCAGGGCCTCGTACTGGAAGAGGTAATCATGTGTGGGGAGGTCTTGCTCATGGAGGTAAACGGATGACCGCGAGCGCTTTGTGAGCCCGAAGGTTCTCAAGCGCACGGGTTCGAATCCTGGCCACGGTCCGAGGTTAGGAAGGGCATCCACTCGGGGTAACGGCTCCTAGATGCCAAAAGTAAAGTCCTCCTAACTTCTCTGTCAGCATGCACTGTCCTAGACCTAATGTAATAGGGGAACCGGACGTAAACCGAAAAAAAAAAAATAAATAAATAAGAAAAAAAATATATATATATATATACTCGTATATAAATATATATATATATATATATATATATATATATATATATATATATATATATATATATATATATATATATATATATATATATATATATATATATAATGTAGTGAACAGTGATACACCAGATCTCAGCAAATCTCATTCTTTATTCATTGTTGCAACGTTTCACCTTCGCAACGTGGAAACAAATAAATAAGGCAGGAGATCTGGTGTATCCTGTTCACCTCATCTATTACTTGGAACTTTATCTGATATATGAATTATGAATATGCAGCGTTAAACAGAAAATACAAGAGAAATGTAATAATTGTAGCAAGGGGGAATAAGATGATGAACGCGAGTGGAAAGAAAACCTACCTGTGAAAACATGCCAAGGGAAAGTGTTAATTTTTTCAGTGTTAATTTCCATGATGCATTCTTTCCAGTGCTCCGTTGTAATGGGAAGTTGTTTGGGTTTGCAAATTATCTCATTAAAGTTTTGACTGGGTATCTTTTCCTAGTCTGCCGTCTACCCCTCACTACTACTACTACTACTACTACTACTACTACTACTACTACTACTACTACTACTACTACTACTACTACTGATGCTGATACTGCTGCTGCTGCCAATAGAAAACTGGAAATAGATCATTTGTCAGTTCACCAGTGAAAGAGACGGAGAAGTGAAGGTGCCTCGAGGCTCTTGCATCAGCAGAATATACGGCGTACAGATGAGAGTAGTAGTGCAGTGAGGCCGCGTGAGGAGTCAAGAAGTTTGGAAAAGCAGGAACCATTAAAATAACGGTAGATGATATGAAAAGATGCAAGTTTACCAGCGTGAGCGAATGTAGACAGTTAACTGAAGGAGGAAAGTTCATGCCATGGAAAGCTTTTGACTTCACTCTGCTTAAAAAGAAGTTCGGAAAAGCAGGAACCATGGAAATGACAGCAGATAATATGAAGAGCTGCAAGTTTGTTAGCATGAGAGAATGTAGACAGTTAACTGAAGGAGCAAAGTTCACGATAATGAAAGCTTTTGACTCCACTCTGCTTAAAGAAATTCGGAAAAGTAGGAACCATAAAAATAACAGTAGATAATATGAAGAGATGCAAGTTTACCAGCGTGAGAGCTTGTAGACAGTTAACTGAAGGAGGAAAGATCATGCCATGGAAAGCTTTTGACTCCACTCTGCTTAGTAAGGCTGTGTGAATGGAACACGGCCAGCAGTGCATCAGACAAGGACGAATAAGCGAACACTGTACCGTTATTGTCCCTGAGGGGAGGATAAACACAGGAGCAGGTGACACAGAACACCTACCGTTATGGAACCCGCTATAACAAGAGATGTGTGAAATATCCAGCTGAGAGTTTTATAAATGAATAACCTTAGTGAAGAGGAAAGAGTAAAAAGAGAAAGGTGTTTGGAAGGTTGTGTCAAGTGGATAGGCATAAACAGCAACAGTAGTAGTGGTAGTAGTAGTGGTGGTAGTAGTAGTAGTAGTAGTAGTAGTAGTAGTAGTAGTAATAGTAATAGTAGTATTAATAGAAGTAGTACTTGTAGTAATAGAAGTAACAGTGGTAGTAGAAGTAATAGTAGAAATAGTAGTAGTAGTAGAACAAGTAGTAGCAGTAGTAGTAGTAGTAGTAGTAGAAGTAAAAAGTAGTAGTAGTAATAAAAGTAGTAGTAGTAGTAGTAGTAATAAAAGTAGTAGTAGTAATAGAAATAGTAGTAGTAGAACAAGTAGTAGTAGTAGTAGAAGTAATAGTAGTAGTAGTAGAAGTAATAGTAGTAGTAGTAGTAGTAGAAGTAATAGTAGTAGTAGTAGAACTAGTAGTAGAAGTAATAGAACTAGTAGTTGTAGTAATAGAAATAGTAATAGTAGTAGTAGTAGTAGAAGTTGTAATAGAACTAGTAGTAGTAGTAATAGAAGTAGTAGTAGTAGTAGTAGTAGTAGTAGTAGAATAAAAGTAGTAGTAGTAGTAGTAGTAGTAGTAGTAGCAGTAGCGGTAGCAGCAGCAGTGTTACATCAATTATTACCTGTTCTCTTAATTGCACACCTAACCGTGCAATCATGTCATGGGGCGATCTTCTCAAGCTTCCTCTCCTAAGAGCTTTGCGTGCCTTCTGTGCATACGTGTTAGTAAGGCAGATATAAGCGCTACGGGGAACGTGCGTGCTGTTAGTTCCCATTCCGCCTCGCCTTGTTCTTCCGGGCTTGACGGCACCAGTAGTAGTTGTTTCAGTAGTAGTAGTAGTAGTAGTTGTTGTTGTTGTTGTAGTAGTTGTAATAGTTGTTGTTGTAGTAGTAGTTCTAGTGTAGTAGTAGTAATAGTAGTAGTTGTAGTAGTTGTAATGTTGTTGTTGTAGTAGTAGTTCTAGTGTAGTAGTAGTAATAGTAGTAGTAGTAGTTGTTGTTGTTGTTGTTGTTGTTGTTGTGTGTAGTAGTAGTAGTAGTAGTAGTAGTAATAGTAGTTTAGGAGATACCTTCGCGTTGTTGTTGTTGTTGTTGTTGCTGTTGTTGTCGTCGTCGTCGTTTTCTTCTTTTTCTTCTTTTTCTTCTTCTTCTTCTTCTTCGTCTTCTTCAACTTTCTATTCCCTGGTTTTGCTCATCATCCTCGTCCTCGTTCTCCTTTCCTCTTTTTCTTCATCATGGTTCTCATTGATCTTCTCGTCTTGTTTTGTTTTTTCTGTATTCTTTTTCTCTCTCCTCATTTCCCTCCTTTCATATTTTTTCTTATTCATTCCCCTTTTTTTTTCTTTAACGATTTTCCTTCTTATCTTCTTTGTTATGTTTTCGTTCCTCCTTCCTTCAGACATCTTGCGAGTTAACTCTTTCAATGCTATCCAATTTTGTCGTATTACACGTTTCATTAAGAGATTTTATTGTTTTGACGATCATACTTGGCTTTATCAGAGGTGTATAGACCATCATGCCGCTCATCCAGGGTAATTGTTCCGCACTAACTCAATTTTAACTAACTGATAGGTGATTTGATGACGTTAGAAAGCTGTTTGTGGCATTGCACAGGTTAACTCCTTCAGTACCATGACGCGTTTTTGTTATGTGTTTTGGGGTGCGATTAGACGATTTTGCTTACATTAGGAAGGGTCTACGGAGGTGTGAAGATTAATGGCCACAGTCTTCACTATTTTAATCCCCCACATAAATTTCTGAAGCTGTTTAAAGTCACCAAATAGTAAGCAGACTGAATAGGGAAAATGCGTCGTGGTACTGAATAGGTTAATGGTAGATACGAAATCACTTATAACTTTTCAATCACTATTAATGTCACGATATTTGTCATTATGTTTTTATGCGCATGTAAGGCAGTTTGAGATTAACGCAGAGGCTTGTTACATCTCACGCTCATCTTGTAGTATAGGAACATATCAGAAAACGAAGGAAAATGCAGGGAACATGAACATCAGAAAACAGGGAAAGCTACAAGAATTCATCAATCCTACACGTGACAGCCTCAGTATAAAGCACGGCTACGTACATTTATTTCTACTTCTCATCCTCACAAATCTATCTTATCTTCTTTTTGAGCTACATTGGCTAGAATCGCTAAATAATATCAGTTTCGAGTTTTGAATAATAAAGTAATAGTGTTTGTACGTCTGTTGATGGTGACAAGCTTTCCTAAAGTGTGATAGATATATATATTGTACAATTTCAAACGGTTTGGTTGCCGGAGTACGAGAATTTAGCCTAAAATCCCCGTGAGAGAGCGTAGAATAATGAATCTTCTATGTTATACCCCTGGAAAAACATCTTAGTCCCGTACACCATCAAAAAAATAATCTGAATCGAGGTAAAAACTGATAGAACCTTTGCTCACGTGACGACTTCCCAGCAGCAGCAACAGTGATAGTAACAGCAGCAATGGTCTCGAGTGGTCCTTTCTCTAATCCATGAGACACCCTCCTCGTCCTGTCCTGCTCCGTTCCTCAGTCGCCTCACCTACATTATTCTCACCACTCTGTTCGTCTTTGATCACTTCCTTAAAGTTTTACGTCCTAGAAATTTTGTAAGGTTTGAAATTGACACGCGTGGGTCAAGATTACATAGGTGAGTCTGTAATTTTCATGGCAGGGAAGGAAGGAAGGAGTGGAAGAGTGAGCATGGCGTGGCGCAGTGCTGAGGGAAGGGCGAGTGCAGTGAGATAGAGTTGTGGAGATGCGACCTAGATACGATGTAGATACGAGTTAAATACGACGCAGTTAGATTATGATACGACATTATAAGAACTAAAAAAAACGACTTGATGGGAATTTAATACGACTTAGATGCGAATTAATTAAGTACGACCTTGGCACAACATATACGTCTTAAATGTCACACAAATTCAACTGAGGATAAGACGACCAAATTTGCGACTTAGATGGGAGCTTAATACGGTCTCAACACGACGTATATGTGACACAAATACGACTGAGACATAAAGTTAGAAATATGAGATACTTACGAACCAGAATGGAGGGATAAGAAAAAAAATAGACAAAATATGAAACAAATGAATAACAATAGGAGGAAATAACGAAAATCAAACGAAAACACTAAAATATTCTGGCGATAATGTAAATAAAACGCAAAATGGCAGTAGAAGTAATATAAATCAACATGTTTTGTAGCACAAGTTAGTGATGAAACTCAAAAAACAAGGTAAATACGAAACACTGGATACAATAACCATTTCCTCGTACACCCTCCTCTCTATGATCGTTTAGGCTAGAGGCAAATGAGGGAATCGGCCTGCTGGGTGGTACGTGGAAGTAGAAAACGGGCTGGGTGTCTTCTCAAATCAAGAAAGGACACCTCAAGTCAAGTACTTCTTTCGTTTCTCTTCTCGAGCTGTTAGACATGATGTAAGTTTGCAGTGAGATTAGAGGTACTTTCACTGTTCAAGCAAATATGTTTTAACGGTGACTTAACCCCTTCAGTACTGGAACACATTTTTACCTTGAGTTTTGGGTAGTGAATCTCAAAAAAGAAGGTAAATACGAAAAAATTGGATACAGTAACCATATATTCGTACTTTCACTGTTCAAGGAAATATGTCTTAACCCCTTCAGTACTGGAACGCATTTTTACCTTGGGATTTGAGTAGGATTCGATCACTTTATTGGCATTAGGAAGGTTCTATGGAGGTCAGAAGATTCATGGCCGTAGTCTTCATTATTCTAATCCGCCACATAAGTTTCTGAAGCTGTATAAGATCAATAAATAGACATCAGAATGAATATTAAAACCTGTCATAGAACAGAAAGGGTTAATCATATTTATGTTTGTGAGAATCAAGATATGTGGAGAGGTCTAAAGATAAGGCTTAGGTAAAATAGACCAGTTTCTTCCTTTTTTTTTAAGATAACGAATAAGGAAGAAGCTTTTTGAGATAACTGAGGGAGGAAGAAGAGTAGGAGTAGGAGGACGGGGACGAGGAGGAGGAGGACGAGGAGGAAGAGGAAGAAGAGGAGGAGGAGGAGAAAAATATTGTAAATTTAAGCTATGCAGTATCATGTTCCCGTCAACTCTCTCTCTCTCTCTCTCTTTTTTTTTTTTTTTTTTTATTTAAACAAAACTTAATACAAAGGAACATGTACCCAAAGGCGCACTGTCGTGTGCTACCTATTCTAAGGGTACTACAATCTATTTCTCTACAATATTTACAAGACTTAAAAATAGATAATATACAAGATGGTCAGCATGTAAATGGAGCACTATTCGTTTCACTTCACTAGCACTATTCACGCACTGCACTACACTGAGTGTCACGTCACAAAGAGTGTCAGAGGAGTTGGCAGTGTCTGTCTCCACTTATGTGCCATCAGTTTGACACTGTGTGTTCATCTCCTGGACGTGAGGCACCGCGGCCGTGAACAAGTTCCACATCCTGGAGACGCGTCCTGCGAAGGTGCGTTGATGCTGACACCCGTGGGATCGCGGCACCTCTACGGCGTCACCACCATTGAGCACCGTTCTCGTGCTCCGTGCGGTGACTCTTAGAGGATGACGCAGCCCTGCCAGATGTGGCACT
>NC_059264.1:12662834-12670334 GCF_017591435.1 Portunus trituberculatus
CTGTCTTCCACGCCTTGCCTCTCCCTTCTGCAGCCTCCACCAGCTTCCCTTACACTCCCATACAACTATGCAAGTCTTTCACGAAGAGTAGGTACGCATTACTTTTCTCCATTTGTATTGCTAATATTCTCTCTCTCTCTCTCTCTCTCTCTCTCTCTCTCTCTCTCTCTCTCTCTCTCTCTCTCTCTCTCTCTCTCTCCTTATTTTCTTTTTTTTTCCTCTTAATTTGTCTTTTTTCTCATGTTCTCTTGTTCCTTTTTATTTATTTTATTTGCTTTTTTTCAATTCTTTTTCTCGTTTCCCTGAATTTGTTTTGTTTCATTGTTTTGTCCATTTCTCTCTCTCTCTCTCTCTCTCTCTCTCTCTCTCTCTCTCTCTCTCTCTCTCTCTCTCTCTCTCTCTCTCTCTCTCTCTCTCTCTCTCTCTCTCTCTCTCTCTCTCTCTCTCTCTCTCTCTCTCTCTCTCTCTCTCTCTCTCTCTCTCTCTCTCTCTAGCAGCTGTTTTAAAAGATTTGCCTGAAATAAGATAGAGAGAGAGCTGTGTGGGGCAAACAAGGTGACTGGAGACTGACTGGTGTACATCTGGGCTAAGCTGGTAAAATTGGCTGACAAGGATAGGAGGAGCAGTGTTTAGAGATGTAGAATCGCATGGGACCGGCTGGAGTTGGTTAGGTCAAGACAAGAAGTAAGTAAAGGAGAGATGATGAATAAAGAATGGGTTGTCTTGGCAAGGGTAAGGCTATTGTCAGTATTCAAAAACGCCTTGCTCTCTCACCTCAGCAATTTTCCAAGGCTACAGAGACGACTAGCTTAGTTCTCAAGACAGTTTCTCCTTATAAAATAAAGAAGAAATCTTGTTAATCCAGAACTGTAAAAATATCCCTGAAAACACGAGTATCTTCAACTAGAGCCTTTGGAAAGTAGTGAGGGTGAGAGAGCAAAGCGTTTCAGAATACGTGTCTTAAGATGGATTGGTAGGGTATGGAAATGAGATAGAGATGGCAGAGGGCGAGGACAGGGAAGCTTGGCAGGGGAGGGTTAGGGAGAAGCTGACAGGACAAGCCAGGGTTGAGTCACGCCTGTCTTCGATATGGATGCAAACACAAAACTCTGGAAAAGTTGTGACCAAAACACTTATTTTTTTCCTCCTCCCCTTCCTTGGTGTGTGGGCTTACTCTTCTTGTTTGGCTGTTTAATATTTTGTTGTCTTCCATTTATGTCCTGTGCAAGAGTTTTGTTTTTTGTTTCTTTGTTGTTGCTGTTGTTGTTGTTGCTGCTACTGTAGTTGTTCTATATACTGCATTCTTTTTGTTTATATATAGGATTATGCACACGTGTGTGTGTGTCTGTGTGTATGTTCTTTTTCGTCCGTACTGTCTGAATCTCTCTCTCTCTCTCTCTCTCTCTCTCTCTCTCTCTCTCTCTCTCTCTCTCTCTCTCTCTCTCTCCAGAGAGTACAAACGAAAAAAATATACACACACACACACACACACACACACACACACACACACACACACACACACACACACACACACACACACACGTCCTCATAACAAAAACAAAAACAAGAGCATCTCTATCTCTACACCAGAAAGAAAGGCGAACACTGCACTTCTTTTGTCTTAACGCAACATGGCGACGGGGCTGGCGGGGGCCTCGGGACACTGGCGAGGAGAGGACGCTTGCTGCACATTCCCATCGTGTAATGGCGACAGAAAATAAACCACGGCGGGTAATTGTTATGATTATTGTGTGAGGCGAGGAGAGCTGGTGCTGGTGTCACTCCGCGGCCGTTTGTTTGTAAAGGTCCTGAAATGATATGCTGCACCTTCCCTCCTCCGTGTTTTGTCTGAGCTTGTATCGTGTGTGTGTGTGTGTGTGTGTGTGTGTGTGTGTGTGTGTGTGTGTGTGTGTGTGTGTGTGTGTCTGGCCGGAGAAAAAGGAAGGTGCTGCTGTGGGTGGGTGTGTGCGTGTGTTTTCTGTCCTCTCTTCTTTCTCCTCTATTTTTGTTCTTTTCCTTCCTCTCCTCTTCTTTGTCTGTGTTTCTTTAATTTCTTTTCTTTCCTTCTTCTTGTCTTTCTTCTTTTTTCTTCTTCAAATTCAAATTCAGATTCAAATTCAATAGTTTATTTAGCCATGACGAAAGCAACAGTAAATATTATTACAGTAATTATTGACATTGCCTGGATCCTTGAAATGAAGCCATCTTTTACAGGCCCTATGAAGATTTAAGTTGCATTTGATTTTTCAGCCTAAAACATTTAAACATTTACCTCAGGTGTTCACAAATCAGAGTGTCTCACATTACTACTTAAACTTCAGTACAACACATTCATATTTCACGGACACACATCACAACGGCACAAAAACGCTAAGGTTCTCATATGCACACAGAGCAGCAACACACACACAAACATGCACAGTGTCCCACATTACTACTTAAATTTCAGTACAACACATGCATATTTCACGTACACACATCACAACGGTACAAAACACAATCATATTTCACGTGCACACATCACAACGGCACAAAAACACTTAAGGTTCTCATATGCACACAGAGCAGCAACACACAACTCATACACTCATTCCAGAGCAACATACACAAATATTATTCATATACTGTATTGTTAGCTTTTACGAACATTGCATTAATCATATATTAGTATACACATTGCCAAACGTTTGCTAACTAGCGAATCTCAGTAAGACACTAGGTTAGAATATTGCAGAGAGAGAGAGAGAATTTTGTTATAACTTATTTCCTAATTTGCGCAAGATAACTGTTTAAAATGTACTGTTTAACTTAATTCTGAAAGTGGTTTTATTGTTTACTTGTTTGGCGATATCAAGTAAGGCTTTCCATTTAATGCAACAGAAGTACGTCGCCGTGGCACAGTGGAACCATGCGTGCTTTGGGGTCCGAGGGGTCTCCAAGCTCACGGGTTCGAATCCTGTCCACTGCCCGGAGTGTAGGTTGGGCTTCCTCACTCGGGGCAACGGTTTCCTAGCGGGTGGGCTTTGAGATAGGAGGTACCCCAAAAAGTATCCCCTTTAGCCCATAAATTCCCGTGAAAAGCCCACATGGTATAAATAAAAAAGAAAAAAAAATCGCCGTTATGTCTCCAGTCAATGCAATGGTTCCCTGGTGTGTGCTCTGTCCCTGGTGCTTGTCGTGTGTAGATTTGATGCCTGCGTAGCGAAAATAAAGCATCTACCTGTACGTGACTCTGAATAAATGTTAGACTTTCAAGGTTATAAATAGTATGCACTTTGAGTATGCCATAGGCTTTAAATAACGGGTCTGTGTTGTCCTTCTTCTTTCTTCTTCTTCTTCTTCTTCCTTCTTCTTCTTCTTCTTTTTCTTTTTCTTTTCCTTCTTCTTCATACGTATTCTTCTTCTCATTATTATCGTTATTCTTGGTTTGTTATATGTATTGTCACTCTTCTCCTCCTCCTCCTCCTCCTCCTCCTCCTCCTCTTCATCTTCACATCATTATATTTGTTTATCGTCTCGTCATTATTATGGTCTTGTTAATGAATTCTGTTCGTGTCTACAGTTGAAAGACCATTAGTAGGTTCTATGTTCTATATTGTTGTTATTGCTGTTGTTATTATTATTATTATCATCATCACCATCATCATCATCACGACTATCACAACCATCACTACTAACACCATCACAAGAACAACACCAACAAAAACAAAAACAGCAACACCTACTACTATTTTTTTTTTATGTAAGAGGGAGAAATGCTAAGGGCAAATAAAATGTTTTAGAAAAGTAAAGGCCCACTGAAATTGCAGTCTCTCTCTCTCTCTACTGCTACTGCTACTGCTACTGCTACTGACACTGCTACTGACACAAATGGAAACGTTGAGGGAAGTCACAGCAGGTCTCAAGCAGACTCACCACCACTGAGTAAGAAACACTGCTGGGAGTAATTACCATTTCGGAGGGAGTCTGCTGCCCCCTGTTGACCACCTCCACCACCACCACCACCACCACCACCACCACCAACAACAACAACAACAACAACAAAACACCACCACCAAAACCACCACCACCACCAACAACAACAACAACACTACCACAATCACTAAAAGCAACAGTAACAACAACAACAACAACAACTACTACTACTACTACTACTACTACTACTACTACTACTACTACTACTACTGCTACTACTGCTACTGCCACTACTACTACTACTACTACTACTACTACTACTACTACTACTACTACTACTACTACTACTACTACTACTACTTTTAAGTGTGGAAAGAATTCCAATTTTCTACGGTATTACTTTACTCAATAGTAAAAACACCTGTAGTAGTAGTAGTAGTAGTAGTAGTAGTAGTAGTAGTAGTAGTAGTAGTAGTGTCTGTAGTTGTGTTAATAGTTATTTTTGCGGTTAATATTCTAATTAATTTGTTTTTCATTTAATTTTACTATCATCATCATCATCATCATCATCATCATCATCATTTATCCTCATCATGACTCCTCACCTTTCCTTCACACGCCTCGATGGGGGAATGCAGCAGCTGGACCTCATTTCCTCGCCTTTGTACGGTGCAGAATAACCTCGTAAATTTGTAACCAGAAGAACACACTTGAATATATTAACTTGTCTCTGTAGTGAGGTGTGGCGCTGCTGTTTGCTCCTCCTTCGTGTTTCTTGCTGCTAATGGTCCTGGTATTGTTGTGTTGTGACTGCAAGACAACACAGAACAACAAGAAGCTGCAGACAGTGTTGGTCTAGTGTGTGTAATTCACCTCGGCCTGCTGGTCACCCAGCCAGTCTTCCCAGTACGGAGCAAGCTCAGAGCTCATAGACCGATCTTCGGATAGGACTGAGACCACAACACACTCCACACACCGGGATAGTGTGTGTGTGTGTGTGTGTGTGTGTGTGTGTGTGTGTGTGTGTGTGTGTGTGTGTGTGTGTAGAAGTGCAGGAAGGTGTAGTAGTAGTAGTAGTAGTAGTAGTAGTAGTAGTAGTAGTAGTAGTAGTAGTAGTAGTAGTAGTAGTAGTAGTAGTAGTAGTAGTAGTAGTAGTAGTAGTGGCAGTAATAGTAGTAGTAGTAGCAGTAGCAGTAGTAGTAGTAGTGGCAGTAGTAGTAGTAGTAGTGGTAGTAGTAGTAGTAGTAGTAGTAGTAGTAGTAGTAGTAGTAGTAGTAGTAGTAGTAGTTGTTGTTGTTGTTGTTGTTACTGTTTTTAGTGATGGTGGTGGTGGTTGTGGTGGTGGTGGTGGTGGTGTTCTTGTTGTTGTTGTTGGTGGTGGTGGAGGTGGTGGTCAACAGGGGGCAGCAGACTCCCTCCGGAATGGTAATTACTCACAGCAGTGTTTCTTACTCAGTGGTGGTGAGTCTGCTTGAGACCTGCTGTGACTTCCTTCAACGTTTTCATTTGTGTCTTTCAACGCTGGAAAATATCAAGTCTGTTCTCTAAAGACAATATTTTTCTCTTCCCACATAACACGGCATTCACTCGCAGACCAATGCACACTTTTTTCAATCAGAGTGCAAAGATGACATTCAAAAGACCACCATCAGCTTCCGAATTCCCGTCTGGACTGAGAACCATAAAATCAATGTCCCCAGATCGGTGTCCTCCATCTGGTATTGTCCTGAAGTGTCTTGGCAACCCTTTAACTTTTCCAAATCAACTTGTGTAACATTCAACATTTTTTTCCCCCTTGCTTCAAGTTTAGTGTCACTCTTCATCTCAGACTTAATACATTTAAACTCTATGCAGAATATGTTCCATCTCTTTCCTCTAACTATAGATTTTTTTAATTAATTAACTTTAAAGATGGAGCACATCACGACTTTTTCCCTTTAGCAGTGATCTCTATTCTGGGAAACTTCAATATTCACCACGAGTTGTACCTTTTCTCTCTTTTTACTGACTAACCTGATGAACTGTAATATTTTATGTTGCCATCATCTACGACAAAGAAAGAAGAATGATTGCAGAGCCTTACCAGTATTCCTGACCGTCGTGGAGGCACGCCAACATGCTTGACTCTTCCCTAACCTCTAATTCTCCTTTTTTTTTTTTTTCGGTCACCTTATGCTCACTTTTTGGCTTCCAATAATACCTTCATGTTTGTCCTATTCCGTCAAGTCCTCGTCTGGATCATCTAAAGTGAAAATGCAAGTCTTGTAACACTGTTTGTCAGTGTGATATTGACAGACAATATTTACCTTTCTTTCCTATAAAAGGAAACTCTGCCTTAAGCTTTTTGATTATTCCTAAAAAGATGGCTGATCTAATTCCTCAAACTAATGGCCTATGCTTTAATATCCAGACCCTAAAGTTTTTTTTTCTTTTTTAATAAAAATCTCAACAGGAAGATTCGTATATATTAATCACTATAGAACCTTATATCTGACTGCCAGTGCGGGTTTCGTCTTGCTGTTCTACTGGTGATCTACTGATTTTCCTTACTGAGTCTTGGTCATTCATTTTTAGAGATTTTAGTGAAACTTTTGTTGTTGCCTAAGACATGTTGAAAGCATGTGGTAGAGTCCAGCATAAAGCTTAGAAAGCATTGGTTTCCAACCAAGCATCCTGTAGCTTTTATCCTACTTTCTGTAACTTTTTCTCGTTTCATTTCTGACTATTGTATTGCTGTTATGGAAGACGGTCATAGTTCTTCGAAGTCTTTTAGTATAAGTGTTCTTTATGGTTCTGCCTTGTAATTCGCTTTTTATTATTCATTAATAATTATGTATATCAAATTCATTATCCTATCCATTCCTATTCGCTGATAATACCATTATGCACTCTCCACGAACGTCCAACCGTTTAAGAATGTATCGTTTAAGAATTGTTCATTGTACGGTTCAAGCAGGGAAGCCACAAAACGCCTGACCTTTATTTATTTTTTATTTATTTATTTACTTTTATTTTCTTTATTTATTGATTTATTTGCTTATTTCATTTATTCTTTTTTTTTTATTTATTTTTTTTTTTATTTTATTTTATTTTTTTTTTTTTTTTGCGGAGGAAGGTGGAGGCAGAGCAATATCATTATTGTTAAATGCCTTTGAGACACAATTCCTCCATCCTGACAACTTTCCAAGGAACTGTTCCCTTTCTTCAGTGACTCTCGTGTGCCGCTTATACATATGTAGCAAACAGCTTCGATCTTTCCTTTCCCAACAATCTAAGCTGGGAATTTCACAACTCGTTTTTAGCTAAAGACAAATTCAGTTGCGAAATTAAGCGTTAAGAGCCGTCTGTGCCAACCTTTCTCACTCTTGAAGCTGCTGACTCTATGAAGGGATCTTGTCACTCCAGACACTGCTGCCGTGGTGGTCACTGTTCTGCTAAATCTATTAAGAGTGATGTTCCTGCTATCATCCACTCTCTCCTTATTATTCATCTATGATCTTCTAAATTAAACTTCTTGTCCCATCCAATCCTACTCTGATGATATCGCCCTACATTTTTCCACATCTCTTCATAGACAGACGACCA
>NC_059264.1:12675334-12842834 GCF_017591435.1 Portunus trituberculatus
TATCAATCGACTCTCTCTCTCTCTCTCTCTCTCTCTCTCTCTCTCTCTCTCTCTCTCTCTCTCTCTCTCTCTCTCTCTCTCTCTCTCTCTCTCTCTCATTTTGTACGCGCTAGAAACTTTTGTCAATACTGTGGGTGTGAACAAAAGACACCCACAGCGGTAAAAGAATTAATCAAAACTAAAAATCTACCAATCGAGTGTCATTTATATTATAATTTATATTTAGTACGTTTACATTTTTACCGTCAGATTTTAGTATGACAGCCTAAATAACAGCAAGATATATCAAACACTTTAAAATCATTCACTCTGGGGCTTTGTATGTATATTTCGTGACCCTCCTTCACACGAAAGAAAGGTTATATCGTAATAATGATAGTAGCGGTGGTAGCATTGAGAGAGTAACTCTGGCATTACTACGGTATACTTCCTCCCTGAGTGGCATGACCTATACAACTTATATCCTGTCTTCTCTAAAGTGGTTCCGGGGTTCAAAACATATTGATTGATGATATAATTGCTTTTTTTGTGAATAATACTTGTTTTCTGTTGATCAATGCACTTATCACAAGGAAAGCTTACGGTTTTCCTCAAGATTTGACAACCACGCATTCCTTCGGGGCACCAATCAGACCGAGACCCAGAAGCCGCTTTAGAGCAGACAAACTATAATGTGAAGCGAGACACACTGCTCTTGTCTCGCAACCAAAGAGAGGCGTTATTCCCCCGCGATCATGTGGTTAGTGGTGGCGAGGGAGGGAGGGAGTGAGGGAGGGCAGGAAGGTACTGGTGTGTCAAGGCTGCGGCCAACAATCAACAGGTGTGTGCTAGAGGGAAGGGAGGAGTGGCCCTTAAAGCTGCCTTGTCAACACTCTTCTCAAGAATTTTAGCCCGCCACACGGACCCGCACTAATTTGCCTAATGTACTGTGTGTATATGTAAAATAACCAACTACCGTACTCTATTTCTAAAGCATGAACTGTATTTATTAAGGTTATCTCAATTTAGTCGGACTCTAAAACTATTCGTGTCGCGTAGATGAAGACGTGACATTAGCTTCGTTGTAGATCAAGGCGAGGTGTCTCTGCTCTCAGGTTCACAACGCACTGATGGACTTGCGTGAGTGTTAACCTGGTGATTATTGCACAGGTGAGCTGGCAAGGGCACGCTCACTGCACTGTTATGTTTTATTACCCACTAACTTATACAATGATAGATAAGAAAAATTGGATACATCAGATCGCATTATACATAGAAAGTTATTTTATCTTTGGTCCAAAACTAAATTGCTCTCCTCGTGTATAGTTCTCTTGTTTCTATGTGGTGATTGCTTTCATATCTATATTCTTTTTTCCTATCTCCTTCATTTCTTTCTTCTACCTTTCTCCCCTCCATCTCCTCCTTCTACCTTTCTTCCTTCTCCATTTTTTCCTACTACTTTCTTTCTCCATCCTTTATCTCTTCCTTTTAGCTATCTTCCTCCCTCCTTCATCTCTTCCTATTACCTTTTTTTTTTCTTACCTTCCTTCGTCTCATCTCTTTCTTCCTTTCTCCTTCATCTCTTCTTAGTTCTTTTTGCTTTTCTTTCTCTTCCTTCATATTTGAACGTTATTTTTCCTTCATTTCGTCCCTTCAACCCCTTCAGCACCATAACGCGCTTCCATATTAATTCTGCTAACTATTTGGTGATTCTATACAGCTTCAGAAACTTATGTGGGTTATCAAAATAGTAAACACTGTGTCCATTAATCTTCTGACCTCCATAGACCCTTCCTAATGTCAATAAAATGGTCTAACGGTACACAAATCTCAAGGTAAAAGATGTGTCCCAGTATTGAAAGGGTTAATGTTCTTCCTTCCTTCTTAATTTCTTCTCTCTACGTTTCCCTCATCTTCCACCCTTGTTCTAGCATATCCTTTCTCTCTTCTTACGCTTCCCATGCAAGTTCCCGTCTCGTTTCGGTGTTCTCTCGAGTCACTGCATCGTATATTCACACCATCTGAAAGGTCAATCATGTTTCAGGGGACGAATAAAAATTGTATTGAGTTTTCAGAAATTTTGAGATTATTTTCTTCACACCTAGGTAACCGAAGACTTGATTGGTGATAACTAAGGTAATACGGATTCCTTTTTTTTTTTTTTTTTTTTTTCACTTTAGGCGATGCTTGTTACACCTTTAATGACGTGACAGGTATTTTAGTATTTGGTGTCATCCTTTTTTCTCTCCCTCTTACTATCTCCCCTCGATCATTATTGTTGTTGTTGTTGTTGTTATTGTTGTTGTTATTATTATTTTTATTGTTGTTGTATTACTATTATAATCATCATTGTTGTTATTACTATTGTTATATTATTATTATTATTATTATTATTATTATTATTATTATTATTATTATTATTGTTATTGTTATCATCACCATTGTTATCGTTGTTGTTGTTGTTGTTGTTATTATTATTATTGTTATTATTATTATTATTATTTATTATTATTATTTTTATTATTGTTATTATTATTGAATAACGTTATTGAATAATCGGTGTAGTAAGTACTTAACAAAGTAAAAACAAAGTGTCTGCACTCATAACAAGCAACAGAAAAGAAGAAATGAAAAAGATAAATATAGAGGATGCAATAAGTCTCCGTGATGTGTCACTCCCTGTGGCAAATGGTTCCCACTCCATCCCCACACAAAAAATGTTTAATTTGGTATACGAGTGTCTTGAAGCCTCCCCTCCCTCTTGAAAAGAGTTAGGCTAAATCACAGGCAAGGGGAAATACAGAAGCAAGCAGGGAGTTCCAATTTCCCAATATCTTCAATATATTGTGTTAGCGAGGCTACTCGCTGTAACGTGCCCTCCAGCTGGGGACTCGGGAGTCGGGACTTACACAGCTCTGAGCGTGACTCAGAGTGGCGCGTGGTTCGATGATTTGATCAACATTTATCGCCCTTAATTCTGAGAGGCAGAGAGTGCTGCTGCCTACTGAGTGATTTTCATTTTATTTCTGCTGGTGATGTTTAATTCACGAGTTTTGTCACCTGCCTGTTTTATTAAATAATTGGTGTAATGAATATTTGCAGAAAACAAAAATAATGTTTGTGCACTCATAACAAGCTGATGCAATATTGATTCAAGTATGAATTAATAAGCAAAAAAATGCTAGGTGTGGCAGCATGACCCAGTGAAGTCTGGCTGTTGTCACACCATAAAACGACGCAACTTACCATGTTATGATGTTACTATAGACAAGCTCCGACACAAAGGTTCAAGGAAAGAAGGCTTCAAAACAATCAAGCTATCCATGAAATAAATCTCAGTTTCTTAGTTCCTCCAAGTAGTACGTACAACTGATATAAGTATGTATACTCATACATGCAAGTAAGTAATATGACTTGAACGGTGAAATATTTTCACTTTACTTTAGTAAAGGTTAAAGCAGTGTGCAGTTTTGTGCCTATGAAGTGTGATAACGGCCGTATCAGATCTGCTTTCTTGTCATTGTACGTGTACATGTGTGTGTACTGCAGTACTTGTAAGTCTTCAAGTACGCATGGTTAAATTCGCGAATATAATAATACGAGTTTGCATTAGGGATAAAATGCATAAGTAATGGAACCCTACTATTGCGGCGAGCAGCGAGCAGCGAATATATACCTGATCTACTCACTGGCCTGCTTCTTCACAGGGCTCCTCCTTTTCATTGAAAATGTTTATATAATCCCACCATTAAAATGTACGTTTATGAGTTTTGCTGAGACTTTTACAGATATGCTAACAACAATGCTTTGAAGATTAAATCAATGTGACAATGTTAGAGCTGACTAGAATGTGAAAACCTTAAAATCTGACTGGTGGTGACCAGAGACCATGGAAACCGTGGGATTTTTCCTAATCCCGCTTTATAATAGTGCAGAGTAACACAAATTGGTTATCAAGTGTGTAAAAATAATTTGCGTAATGAGTAGGGAAGTAGGTACAGTAGTATTCAAGTAAAAGATGGAATCATTATATCATATCAAGATTAGCGAATCTCACACGGCCACACCTCCCGTGCCAGGAGTGGATTCGTTGAATTTGACGTGATCCAAAAGTTGTTGCAAACGCAGTATTAGGGAAACAAGAATGTTCATTGTCACACTTCTGCACGCCTACTGTTTCCCCGAGGAGTGCCGCAGCGCCATATAGTTTTCAATAAACCAATTATTTTCCAAGTAGATCGTGACGTCACGACCCAGATATGTGCCAGTCAACAGTCACTCACAAGCGTCCAAGGAAAATATGCGTGGATGGCTGCGTGCGTAATGCTGCAGATTTCATTCACTCGCAATCTCGCACTTCGCAGTTATAAAAAGGAGTTTGTAGAGACTAGAGAGTACCAGACCACATAACCACAAGTTCAATCAGGAAGGAAGAACCAAGACTCCGAAACAGTGAACTGCGTGAAATTGGATGTTGCAGCACTGAGTGTGGGTGGTGGATATTTGTCTTGCATAATCAAACCGTGGTGCCAAAGTGGAGTTGCTTGTGAATAACGGTGTCCTTTCAACCCTAACAATTTGTTTTTCATTGTGAAAAAGGAATATATGTGATTAATGATTCGCGACAGACAGGACGGATGCGTGTCCTCTCCCGTCTTCCTTGTGTTGCCACTCAACTGCTTATTGACACCTCGAGGACGTGATAGAGGTATAGGGGTGATCATGAGCCACAGTTTATCTTTGCCTCTAATTCATCTGTTGTTCATGGTGGTTTTGGTGGTAGGTCCCCCGGTTCCTCTGCCCCATAGTTGCAGGCACAATCCACCCCGTCCTCCGCCTTTGCTCCAGCAGGTGATGATGTTATGTGTTCTACTTGTCAGAGTCCTCTTGATGATTCATGTATAGGATGTGTGTTGGTTTGTCTCGGCATTCCTGAATCACTAGTTGCTGGTATTAGACAGTATGGAGGTGAGTGACTATTGCCTTTATTTGCAGACTGTCCTTTCTATAATAACCGTACTAGTGATGACTCGGCTTTTAAGCGACTTGACTTAATAGTCAAATAACTATGAGACAGTTCAAACACTGCTCAAATGTTCCCTCTGCAGCAGACCACTCGTGCTTTACCCTCTTTGCCTCTTACTGATTCTCAAACTAATAGCAAATAATAAAAGAAGATTAAAGAATTGAGGGAGAGAGGAGAGAAACATCTGTTATTGGGCATTATTGGAGAGAACCGTCAGACTCTGATCAATACAAAAAAGGGTAAATTTACTTTTTCACCATACTGTCACTTCAGAATGAAACTATATTTTCTGATAGATTTCGACCTGTTTTGAATTAATCTGCACTTTATTTCCATAGTAAATCAGTACTTTTTTTTTATTTTGCCAGTTCCCCCTTGTCTCCTGAAAAAAAAAAAAAACACAAAATTGCTGTAAAACGAAGCAAACCATTGCAAAAATAGACTGCAAACTACCTAGAAAAAAATGATTAGTTGTTTAATGTCACCAAAAGTTTGGTAACCTAAACGTAAACCTAACCAAACCTAATCCAAACCTCTTTGATAAAAATAATTCCTAAATTTTGAAAAAGGTTCCCATTCTGCAGCTCTAAATTACAGACCTATAAGCTTAACATCTGTGCCTTACAGGATTCTTGAATGATATATCACCAAACATCTACTTAGGTATTTTGAAGTTAATAATCGGCTTTCTCCGGACCAATTTGGAATTAGACCTGGCAGGACAATTGACAACCAACTTTTACTTACTTATGATGACGTGACTTGCTGGCTTGACATTGGACTAACAGTGGACGTAATCTTATTTTTTAAACTTTTGATGCTGTTTCCCATTCAATATTAATCAACAAACTTAAACAACTCAATGTCAGTGGTCCCATACTGAAGTGGATGACTGACTTTCTACATGACAGGACAATAAGTGTTTCAGTTGCCACTTTAACTAGTAAGTGTAAGCCAGTTCTCAGTGGTGTACCTTGGGGGTCTGTCCTGGGCCCATTGTTGTTCCTAGAACTGTATATATTAATCACTTGCCCTCTTCCATCATTAAAAAAATGTAAATTCTTTGCAGATGACATGAAGCTTTACTTAAATATTGGGCATGATTCCTCTTCTAACATGGTAATGGATGTATCTAGCTACCAGAGACATAGACACCATTTGTGCAATATCTAGTTCTTGGGGTCTTGAGATGAATCCGGATTTCAGCGTGGCTCAGTAGCCTGGAATTATATGGGTCCCCTACAGTCCTATAATATGTACTCCTCTGATTTGAAATATGCTGAAGCCCACAAGGACCTGGGTGTTATAATTGATAATTCTCTCCATTTCCATCAGCACATCAGGTCCATAGTCAACAAGGCTGCTGCAGTCTCTTTAAATCTCCTCAAAGCTACTCTGTAGATCCCCCAAACTTTATGTTGACCTTGTATAAATCTCATATCTGACCTTTACTTGTGTTTGGCTCTCCCTTTTGGAATACTGGTTATGTATCCGACCTTCATTTCTAGAGTCAGTTCAAAGGAGGTGGACAAAGCAGATTGAGGGGATGTCTGAGTTGTCCTACAGTGAACAACTTGCTGCTTTGGACTTATATTCTGTTCAAGGACGTTCACTTCGAGCTGATATGATTAAATGTTGGGCAATATTCCACCATGTCTTGTATCCATCCTGAAGACTTATTTGTGTTGGCCCCAGTTGTTGGCACCCGGGGACACAGGTTCAAACTGGCTCACTTGCACTCTTCTCTTGAATGCCGTAAATATTTCTTCAGTTTGAGGTGTGTTTATTTGTGGAACTCATTACCTGACAGTGTTGTTGCTTTGAAGTCTGTGGATGCCTTTAAGAGAGCTCTACATTCCACACTTGGCCTTTTGTTGTTCAGATTTGTTGAGTAATGTCACCCATGACAGATCGCACCACCACTTGCTGCATAAGGCATACAACTCAGTCCATACATTACAGTAATTAAAATGTAAAGGGATTGACGTGCCTGCAGAGTTTGGCTGCTCCCACTTTGCATGTCCATTCTCCCCTCTGTGGCACTGTACCTCACAAGGGGTGGCCTACCAGGTGAGAGTACCAGGTGAGAATAACCTAAATGTAATTCTTACTGGACCCAACCCTAAAGGAGGTATCACACTGGCCTATGATATGCAGAATGAGGAACATCCATTCCAGATAGCTGGAATTTTCCTGAGATTAGTGGAGCAATGTTGGGATGGCTTCATATCCATTCCTGTTATTTGTATGCTATCCAAATAGAAAAAAAAAAAAAAAGATATATAATAAAAACCTATTATTTAAATTAAAAATGAATGTGTATACCTAAATTTTTCATATTGGAATATTGAATATTTCATCATTCTAAAAAGATAAAATATTTGTCATGTCAATAGTTTGTACTTATGGCAACCATCCCCGACTCTAAAATTACCATTGCACCCCTCCTGGTTCTTTTCTAGCTTCTTCCTCTTCTTCAGTAACATGAAGTGCAAATGTAATTCCAGCACAAAGCACATGTTGAGGCACAAGGGGTATGGTTTTGTTCTAGTTTGTTTTGATTAGGTTTGGTCTTGGTTGGTGGGCTGTTTGCCTAGCATAGCAAGAATGCAGCATAGGTTGTTGTGTGATAACGTTCCTGGTTTTGCACCAAGAACCATGACCTGTGTTCTGTGTATCACAGGGTTTTTTTTCTTTTTTTTTCCCCTTTTCCCTTGGCAGCTCTCCCTCTTCCATTAAAGAATAAAAAAATAAAAAATACGTATAATGTCATCTTATTGGTGGTCCAGTTCTTCCTTGTCACTGGAGATGTCACTGAGAGAAGTTGGCTGTGTGTGTTTGCTGCCTTGGGGGGGATATAGAGTTTCATGGCTTGGACAAAGAACTTATCGTTGTTATAGTGTCATCCTCGTTGACTTTCACGAAGAGGTACTGGGCCAGGTACTGATAGAAGTACCTGCTCTGTATACCTTGCCTTCTTTAACGTCTCTCCAGAGATGTTCATGTTCTGGATGTGAACTTCAGTGTTCAGCGGGTCTACAAAGTTTTCTGAGTGGTTAATTTTTTAATGGGAGTAGCCCAGCTCTTCACTGGTGTTGTAAGCTCTGTAGCTCTCACTGATTATAGTGGATGTGTGGCAGATGTATTGTTGTATGAGTGGGAGAAGTGTATCTTTGTCCTACCACTTGGCCCCACCCACTGGGCCCACCAGCAGCACATTGAATCTTTTCTTAGTGAGGCGTTTTATTTCCCCGAACAGTCAAACTTGTGACAGCACCCAGCCTCTCTTTTACCTACAGCACACGATGAGTGTCCCATGTATTTTCACTACTATTCCTGGACCACCAATAATCTCCTGATCAGTGAACCAGAAGTCTATCACCTTAATGTAGAAAGATGTCAGTCTATGGATGTGCTTGGCAAATGACTAGTACATATATACTATACTGAAGCCTTGTATCAAGGCAATGTCAGGCTGGTGTATTGTTGAATTACCTGCACTAAATCTGGTGAATATGTACTGAATACATGTTGGGATGAATAATAATCAATTTCATATAAATATTATTTCATTATTTTGCATATCTTCAAACTTATTCGTCTGATGATAAAATAAGGTTTTTAATTTCATGCACTCTTTTACAGATGTGAAATGAATACTTTTCAATCAAGTTACAAAATTAACCTGAAGTAAGTACCTGGTTTGTTTGGACCTACAACTTAGGGCAGTGACTCCTGAGTACAGTAAGTTACCTTAATACAGTCTACTCAACTGCCTTTTCTTTATAACTTCCTTAGAAAGAAGCAGAAGAGTATTTTCTCCTATCCACACACCTCAACTTTGTACACTAATCCTCTCACTCTTTATCTCTTATTCTTAATTGTTCATAAACTCTCTTCTCGCACATTCCATAATTAGGTTGCTCTCTAACCCACTCAGAACTGATCCTGCTCTTACATAGTTTGCTCACATCTTCACCCATTTCCTTCATCAGTGCTGCATTTCAGCATCACAATTCTTTCTTTTCTCTCCTACGTACCAGACCCTTCATACATAACTTTAATGCATAGTTTAGCGACCTCTCATTAAAAGCATCTAACTCTTTCCATTTCTTAAAATTGACTTGTTCCGTATTCAGGTTTAACTTGCATGAGTGATTGTGCTTTGTTTTGTTATGGTTTCTTTGCAAACATGAACTGTGATGTAAGTTTATAATGTATATGACTTTTGAAAGAACCATGATATTGAAATGGGTCATTGTGTAGTTCAGACTTGGTAGTCTTGGTCTTACTGGGCAAATAGTCTAAGATTATCCAAATTAAATGCTGTCATACTTTCTAACTAGCAGCCTAAATGTTATGGATATATATATATATATATATATATATATATATATATATATATATATATATATATATATATATATATATATCAGAGTTTAGCAGGATAGGCTATCAGTTGTAGGAGGAGAGGCATATACAGTTGTTGGTGTGTGTCATTCTTTACTGGGTGTGTTTACTTAATGAATGGACATGTATGAGACATGAATTTATTACTGACCATGATACATGAATGACAGTATATATTTCATAGAACAGATAAACAACAAATATACATAAGATATGAATGAATGCTTTATTCTCTCTGGATGTGATATAATGGCTAGATGACTACTGAAGCATGATACTCTGAGATACATATACCATAATTCTGGCAGAAGTATTTGGTGTGTGTGTGTGTGTGTGTGTGTGTGTGTGTGTGTGTGTGTGTGTGTGTGTGTGTGCGCGCGCGCACGCGCGTGTGCGTGTGCATTAGAAGCATATCCGAGACTTGTATTCTGAAATGCTTGGTGCTTTTTATCAGGGCTGCTTTCAAAGACCACAGAAATTACTTGACCTTATCACCTGTTGTTTTTTTATTAATGCAGAATCCTTATTTAACAATCTCTAGAATCAAGCACACAAGAAAATTCCAATAACTTTCAATACAGCCTGTTAAAGGTAGTTAAGAAAAGCTTCCAAAACATTTTTGAATGTGGTCCTGGAATGCATAACGAGTCCATAGCTTAATGAACATTGGACAGGAAGCACCAGGCAGGCAGAGGATGGCTTAATGAATACACTCAAATCAAACATTGAATGTGGTGGTGAGAAGAAACTGAATGAAATGTAGTATTTTATTCTATGCGTTGTTTTCCCTCGCCACCACATACTTGTCTTACCTACACAACTCAAGCAATGTGCCTCACTTCAAAGATCATCAAAGCAGCTGTTAATGTTAAGCTACTTTCAAACATCATACATGGGGATCATTAGTTCAGGGTGACAGTGGTGTCAGGAACACTGCCCCAACTATGTGCCACACAAAGCAAACCAAGAAGAATCTCTTTCATCCAGTTCTGGATTTCATCTTGAATCAGGTCTGATTAGCAAGTGAAATTCTCTAACATTCAACCAATCACAGTCTGCAAGGAACAGTCACTCCAAGGAGTTACTGCATAAATACTAAGTTCAATGTTCTTCAGGGAGTGAATTATTTAGTAGTAAGAATCTAAACATCTTGATGTGTTTACAGATAAGCAGGTCCTTACACATTACTCATATTTCATGGTTTCAGAAATGAGCTACTTCTCAACATAAGTTTGCAAGTGGCATCATGAAATCCCTAGTGAACCATCAGCCACCTCTTGATTAGGAGTTACTGGGGCTACACAGGATGGATGCTACTTGACACCTGTTTGGTTTGTATGATATTGTATGCCTATAATCTTAAGGAACATTCACAAGGATGCCACATAAACAGTTTTCTTGTAACCTAGAATTTCTAGCTCATGCAAGTTTTTTTTCTTTTTTTCTTTTTTAGTTGAGTAAGAGTAAGTTGTATTTGAGAATCTTGTAGGAATTACAAGAAAGCAAGTTAGAGTTATGAAGTTGTAGTTACAAGGAAGCTGTTGAAGGAGGCAGGTTATAAAGAGTACAACCCAACCACCAACATGATTTAACTTTAAATCATACTGCACTTCATATCGACAACTTAAAAAGGAGTAACATTGATTTGATTCACACCTGTTCAATGCTTCAAGTGTGTGGTGTTGAAGTTCTTGGGGAGTTGTGAACTTTTCCATCCCATTGAGTTTTAAACTGGACTTTTGTTACAGTTGACACAATTCCAATTCTAAGTCATAGTCATTTAATGTCTTGTAAATTGTGGTGTGGCAGGCCTTTATTGTAATAACCACTGTCTCATTGTAACATTGACAAATCAAAAAGTTATTCCTTCTTGTGAACACTTCTCTTAATGGACTTGACTTCTTCAAGACGGCTTCTGTACAGTCACTCTTGTAACATGCTATTCTGTCAAGATTTTTTAATGTGAGTATAAAACATGACTGCTTGAAAAGAATATCACAAAAAATTATTGTTAAGCTAATTAAATATCCTCCCAAATAAAGATCTAACTAAATCCAGATATTTGTGCAGTATGATCTTTCTTTAAAACAAGTGAAAATTCCACTGATTTTAAGCTATACTAAATTAAGTAATAGTGCAATATAAAACTATTTTTATACCAACATTTCTTAATTAGGAATTTTTAGTAATGTTTCATATTCCATGACAAAATCTCAAGATTGTAACAGTTGAGTGTATGGCCGTCTTAATGAAGTCAATTGGCATTGAAAATCAATGCGATAATACTAGATTCTGCTTAATTGAGTCATGACCATGCAAGTAATACATTTTTAAGTTGTGGCAATCAATGCATAGACATAATTTTAAAGGGATGACAGCCTGGCTAGGTTAGGAGAGACTATAAAAGGAAAAATGGATTTTGGCAAATATTAGTGAAGTAACACTCTTTTCTTCAAATGATATCGGGAGGTCTTTATAACTATTGGGTATACCAAATAATAAATTTTACTTCTATTTTATACTTCATGATCACTTTGTGGCTATAGTACAAAAGTAGAGGTGGGAAAATAAATAAAATGAGGTAAAATAGCTTAAAAATATTGACATCAGTGAGAATATTAAGAGGATTACTTGAGAGCATAAATGATGTTTTTTTTTATGTAGCCAGTTTAATACTACTATTCTGACTGCTAGGCAAGAAAATACAAGTTTGGGGTATTACTTACTATGTTAATAGTTAACACTGCGTTCAATAATACCTAGGCATTCCTTTGATAAGATCATCCTTCAATTTTTAGATTTACACTTACTCAAGAAGAAAGTTGCTTCATTTATGAGTGATTGTGTGTTTAATGTATACATTACAAATATGATGACCTAAGTCTGACATTCCAGTTGATTTACTTAAACCAACCCCTGTGTGCATTTGTTACTTTCCTTTTTGTATTAGTCACATCTACAAATAACCAATATAATTAATTATGTATCTCTCTCTCCCTAAATAATCCACCCCCTCACCAAGAACACACACAACCTTCACACCCACATCACCTGTCACACAGACATTCCTTCCTCCCACAGCTAGTACACATTCACCTTTCTCCTCTCCTCACACTGCTCTCTCACTTCCCAGTCCACACAGGCCTGCAGGAGGCATCATGAGGCCTGTGGAGGGGCTATCACAGCGGCCTCCTCCTCGTAGTTCTCGGTCTTCATGTCATTGAGGCCAAGCTCTTCGTTCTGCTCGTATGTGCGTTCGTACTCCTCAATGGTCAACTGAGGGTCGTCATCTGGGGCGTACAGGTTCTGCACGTAGTTATTTCCAGCTGGGTCATCCATGATGAAGGTAACACCTCTCTTGCCCTTGATCACCTGGAGGTGGAAGTGAGGAGAGGTAAGGCTCAGGTGTATTACAGTCATTCTTAAGATACTTTTTTTATTTGATACATTCCTCTTGTAATTTGTAGTGTCGACCAGGATAATTTGGACCAGGTTTTGACAAACTTTGATACTGTTCCCACATTTATTAATATAAACTTGCAAAAATTTTATGTAAACATAAGCAAGTTATTACCTTTAAATCACTAACAAAAAAGAAATCATTCATAGCAGATTCTTCCGCTTTGAAGTAATAAGTGTGGTTCACAGTTATAAAAAAAATGGGGTAATGTGAACCCCCCACTGGGGTAAACTGAACCACCCATGGGGTAATTTGAACCACCCTTTAAAAAAAAAAAAAAAAAAAATATATATATATATATATATATATATATATATATATATATATATATATATATATATATATATATATATATATATATATATATATATATATATATAGTATATATATATATATATATATATATATATATATATATATATATATATATATATATATATATATATATATATATATATATATATATATAATTCCTCAAAAAAATAGTGTTTTGTATATTTCATAAACATTGAGCCTTTCACATTCAAATTAAGAAAATCAATGGCAAGAAACAGTGTAGAACAGAAAACTCTTGTTACTCATAGACTACATAGCCTACTCATTTACTTGGCCACTTTAGCCAATGTTTTGGTGTAACACTTGAAGTTATTTTATTCAGTAAGAAGATTATTTATTCTGAATGTGAAAGGTACTGGAGTTAATCCAAAACCCCATTTAGCCATTATAGTTAAGCACTGAGCTAACTCCACTTCACATTCCTGAGGGAGGTTGTGAGGATGACCAACAAGAAGACACTCTAGGCTAGGGTCTTCATTTACAGTTTCACAGAGGGTGTTCTTATTGTGTGCCTAGTGTCTTAAAAGGGTTGCTTTACTGACTTTGTACACTTTAGCAGCCTTGTTTATTGAGTGTGATTTCCTGTTCACTGCTCTCATGGCATCTTTGAGTCTATCACATCTTTCTGGGTCTGGGTTCTAGCCATTGTTATTGATTATTTTCATCCTAAAAAGAAGGGGAAAAAAAAAAATCATCACTGTGCTTAGCTATTCTGTACCTTGTTTTTTCTCAGCTGATCCTTCTTTATAAGGTCCCTGTGAAGTGATACATAAGCATATAATAAGCAGATTATATGCATATATATTACTAATGGGCACTCCTAGCAGACGAAAGAGGATCAGCTGAGTAAAAACAGGGTATAGGCTCAGGGTGTCAAAAGACTGGTCACGTTAATTTTCCTTCCCACTCTGCAGGCTAGTGAGCAACAGGGAGCTGATTTTTTTTGTATAAAAATACTGCTCATTGGTTTCCACATTCATTTTTTTTCTATACATTATTGAGCTCGCTATTGCTCGCTAGCCTGTAGAGAGAGTGTGAGCAAACAATTCCTAGCTTTTTTATGTCCTTTATAGGCTTATAGTCTTCATCAAAAATTTCCCTAAATTACCCTAATCATCGTAATAATCATTATTGGGTATATAATGAGTCTAAGCAATCCCCTTTATAAGCCAAAGATGGCACAGGGCAAAATATTTATGCATATTCTCAAAATATGAACAATTGCGCACTAAAAACTACCGGTTCGATTTCCCCCTGCCGCATTTTCCTTACCGGGGTAAATTAAGCCAAAAAGTGAGTGTTAATTGTGAGAAAATGAAGCTAAATAAAGTATTGCTGATGAAATCATGTTAAAGTAGAGGTAAAACACTCTATTTGGAAGAGGATAGTTGGCCGCATCTGTCGTGAAATGCTCAAAACTTCAAAAAGAAATTTATGAATTTATTGTAAATACGAATGAGGCGGTCCGAATTGTACCGGTTTGTTGGACGGTCCGATTTCCCCCGGTCGACACTATTGAATTTATTAATAAGCATGTGCTTCGTGAGGAAGTGTGATACATGTACATTTATATATAGACCATTATCTTTTAATTCTCTGCAAATGACAGATTGTTAAAAAGATATAAACCAGGCTGGTTTCTTGAGAGTACCCAATGTACTACCATCTACCTACACACTCCTCAGCATTCCCTCTCACCTCTCTTGGTTGTAATGTAGAGCAATCACCCACACAGCATAAGGCTCAATTGTGGATAACGATTATATACAATATTGCCATCTCTCTCTCTCCACACAAATCATATATACTTACCAATAACCCTCCACATCTAGGCTCATATTTTGAAACCCTTTGCTCTCTCATCATCACTGCTTTCCAAAGGTTCCAGTTCAAGATACTTGTGTTTTTAAGAGTGTTTTCCACTTCTAGTGAGAGATTGGCAATATTTGTAGTTAATGAAAAGGAGTCTCATGAAAAACCTGGCTAGTTGTCTCTGTGGCATTGGAAAATTGGCGTTGTGAAAGGGGAAGGCATTTCTGAATATGGGCGATAGGGTACATACAACACAAATTTCTGCAAATACTACTAGAGGCAAAAATACAAGTTATTCTAAGATGTAAAATGCATGTCCTATACACATTCATTTTCATGGTTTGTTTAGAGATTACAGATACAATGGGTGTGCAGGGCAGTCATCTTATGTCATGGAAACACTGTGTCAACATCTCTACCTTACTGTAAGTGTGTGGCATTTTTGCAATATATGTGTGTGGCATTTTTGCAATATAATGTAAATGTATTCAATGTCAACTGGCATATTGTGAAACGTACAAACCGCTGACTATCCTCACAGCTTTCCCCTTCCCACTCAGTCAGGTGAGATGTAATGTGGTCTATTATTACCTTTATTTTTTGTTAATGACAGACAAGCTAATATTGTGTAATGTTTGTCTATAAATCACCTGTTCCTCATTACTACCCTTTTCATTACAATATACTGTAATACCCCAGTACTTGTAGGAATGATGTGTTGATGTGAAATGTTGGGTGGTGAAAATGTGGGTTATTTATTGATCATTGCTACAAGTTTTGGAGTGTTGCAGTGTCCTGTAATGAGATGTGTACTACTGATGGACAGGTGACTTACTGATAAACATTACACATATGCATGGCTGTAATTAATTCCAATCCAATAGGCTACATGACTGGGCAGGGTGGGAAGGCACAAACAAGGCTAGTCAGCAGTTTGTAAGCTTCATCCCAAGACAGTGGCAGTGAATACATTTATGACAAAAATTATGGAAATGTCACACACTTCAAGTAAGGTGTATTATACTGACATGGTGTTTCTACGACAAGATAGCCACACAGCCCTGCACACCTGTTATATTTGTGATCCTGCCTCACTTGAAGACACAACAGCTAAAAACAAAGCCTCAAAACATGGGGTGGGTGGGTCTCTCTCTCTCTCTCTCTCTCTCTCTCTCTCTCTCTCTCTCATGTATGCTGGACCTTCCTTGCTTCTGACCACTCTTCTGGCATTTTTTTCTGTAAACATTGCAATCTGTCACAGTCATACACACACTTGAGATATTTTGAATAAGAAATGAATAACTAATTATATATTTATATACTATTTCAAAAGTGAAGGAAACACGTGTTATAACAAGCCCACGTCATCAGTAGTCTATGGAACATGCTCTCTTCTTTGTGTTTAAGCCACTATCTTCCCACGTTTTCTGTGCCCAATTCTTTGAATAATCAATAAATGAAGAGCAATAATAGCTGGTCGTCTCCTCTGGTCGTCCATTGTCCAGGATCATGTTTGTTTTGGTTTGGTGAGAAGACACCTGAGGCACGGGAGCGTCACTCGTGTGATGGTGCCAGCATTTAAATATGAGCATCGTCTTGCCAAAAAATACTCCCGTGTGCTGCCGCCTTAAGAGTGGATTGTAATCCTCTCAAGGTATGAATGTAGGTATGGGTTATAATAATCTTCTGTGGGTATAATTGTAGGCTTGTGTGTGTAGGAATATAGGAATATATGCTTTGATCTCAAAACTGCCCTCCTACGGCTTCTATCCTTCTCTCCACAACTTTATCTTAAATTTCCTTTTCAACTGTTCCATTGTTGCTGTGGTAGACGGCCATTATTCTAAATCTATTAAGAGTTGTGTTCCTCAGGGTTCTGTCCTGTTACCCACTCTCTTCATATTATTCACTAATGATCTTATTAACCAAACTTCTTGCCCTATCCACTCCTACACTGATACCACCCTACACCTTTCCACATCTTTTAAGTGATGACCAACCCTTTAAGAAGTCAACAGATCATGCAGGGATGCCACAGAATGCCTGACTAAGATTTCTGTTGTGGCAAAGAAAACTTATTAGTGTTCATTGCCTCAAAAAACTTAATTCCTCCATATATCAACTTGACACAACCTTCCAGACAACTATCCCCTCTTCTTCAGTGACACTTGACTGTCTCCTTCTACACTGAATATCACTAGTCTGTCCTTTATTCTTGCTAAAACAGCTTGTATGAAGTTGGTCACTCTGAGGCATCTCCAGTTTTTTTCAACCCTCCAACAGCTAACTTTGTACAAAGATCTCATCTGCCCATGTATGGAGTACTCTTTGCATGCCTAGGGGTGTTCCACTCGCATAGATTTATTAGATAGGGCTGAATCAAAAGCTATTTGTCTCAACTCCCCTCCTTTGACTGACTGTCTTCAGCCTCTTTCTCACCATCAAAACATTGCATCTCTTGCAATCTTCTACCACTATTTTCTTGCTAACTGCTTTTCTGATCTTGCTAACTGCATGCCTCCCCTCCTCCTGCGGCCTCCATGCACAAGGCTTTCCTCTTCCTCTCACCCCTTTACCATCCAACTCTCTAGTACAAGAATTAACCAGTACTCTGTCATTCATACCTTTCTCTGGTAAACTCTGGAACTGCATGCCTACTTCTGTATTTCCAACTTCCTGTGACTTGACTTCATTCAAGAGAGAGGTTTCAAGACATTTGTCCCTGTCCTTTGGCAAACTATCAGTTCTGTAAGGAGACTGGCGACTATGTGAGCCTTTTTCTTTATCTTTTTGTTGCCCTTGGTAAGTCCTCCCATCATACATGAAAAAAATCTGCTCTTGGTGTTTTTGTTCTTAGTCAGTTTCCCTCAAAAAGAAAAAAAAAAAAAAAAAAAAACTGGATTGCCAGTTCCCTTAGAGAAATAAGTTATCCAAAAGTCAGGAACAAATGTCTTCAAACCTCCCTCTTAAAAGTAGTCAAGGTGTAGGAAGATGGAAACACAGAAGCAGGTAGGGAGTTCCAGAGTTTACCTGAGAAAGGTATGAATGATTGAGAGTACTGGTTAACTTTAGCATTGGAGAGTTAAACAGAATAGGGGTGAGAGGCAGAAGTGCAGTGAAGCCACAGGAGGAGAGGCATGCAGTTAGAGAGATCACAAGAGCAGTTAGTGTGAAAATAGCAGTAGAAGATAGCAAGATGCAACATTCCACCAGTGAAAAAAGGCTGAAGACAGTCAGTCACAGAAGGGGAGTTGATGAGACAAAAAACTTTTGATTCCACCCTATCTAATAGATCTGTGTGAGTGGAACCCTCCCAAACATGCAAAGAGTACTCCATACATAATCAGATAAGAAAAACTGGTGGAGACACCTCAGAATGCCTAATTCCATAGAAGCTGTTTTAGCAAGAGATGAGATGTTAAGTTTTCAGTTTATATTATGAGTAATAATAGATATTCAGTGTAGAAGATGGAGAGAGTTGAGTGTCATTGAAGAAGAGGGGATATTTGTCCAGAAGGTTGTGTCGAGTTGATAGATGGAGGAATTGAGTTTTTGAACACTCACTACTAAGTTTTCTCTGCCACAATCAGAAATCCTAGAAAGATCAGAAGTCAGGTGTTCTCTGGCATCCCTGCATGATCTGTTGACTTATTTAAAAGATGTGAAAAGGGTGGTATCATCAGTGTAGGAGTGGATAGGGCTAGAAGTTTGGTTAAGATCATTAATGTATAATAGGAAGAGAGTGGGTAACAGGACAGAACCCTGAGGAACACAACTCTTAATAGATTTAGAACAGTGGTCATCTACCACAGCAACAATAGAACAGTTGGAAAAGAAACTTTATCTTAAGTTGTGGAGAGAAGGATAGAAGCCATAGGAGGGCAGTTTTGAGATCAAAGCACATATTCCTATATTCCTACTACACACACAAGCCTACAATTATACCCACAGAAGATCCCATACCTACATTCATACCTTGAGAGGATTACAATCCACTCTTAAGGCAGCGTCACACAGGAGTATTTTTTGGCAAGACATGCTCATAAATGCTGGCACCATCACACGAGTTACGCGTTGTGCCTCAGGTGTCTTCTCATCAAACCAAAGCAAACATGATCCTGGACGACAGACGACCAGAGGAGACGACTAGCTATTATTGCTCTTCATTTATTGATTATTAAAAGAATTGGGCACAGAAAATGTGTCCGGGCAAGACAATGGCTTAAACACAGAGAAGAGAGCATGTTCCATAGACTACCAAGGAAATGAGCTTGTTATAACATGTGATTCCTTCCCTTTTAAATTAGTATATAAATACATAATTGGTTATTCATTTCTCATTCAAAATATCTCGCACCTGTGTGAGTGTGAGTGTGACAAATTGCAACGTTTACAAAAATGTCAGAAGAGTTAGATCAGAAGCGAGGTCCAGCATTCAGGAGATAAGATGGCACTAGATGATGGGAGATGCCGGTAAAAGCTCTTGTGTGATGCCACCCTTACTGGGGAAGAGCTACAACACACACATCCTCTTATACTTATTATACCATGAGAAAGTTATAAAACAAAACTAATGTATGCTTACATCATGCAGGTCATAGACGAGATTCTCAACAACATCCTGGTTTTCCTTACTGGAGGAGTCCCCAGTCAAGAAGGGGTTGCTTTCCAGGTCTTCCTTGATGTCCTTCAGCAAGCCCTCCAGTGTGGTGAATCTGTCGTGCAACACTCAGTGAAAACATACAAGAAATGCTGGTTTATGTTGTCTAGTTAAGTTCATGTGTGTTGTATTGATGGAGACTCTTTCAATAATTGTTTATCAGTTATAGTAGTAAGAAGTAAGATGATGGTAGTAATAGATCTCTTGCTTTTACTGTACCTTGTGTGTGCATTGAAGGAGACTTGTGTAAGATAAGAGTTGTTTACCAGTACTGTGTAATAGTGGTTAACTCACATCTATTTATATTAGCACAAGTCAGGTACATTCACTACAGAATGATTATTTGTTCCTTTACCAAAGAAGAATGTTACCAAAGTTATAGTGAAAGCTGTAATGAAGAGGATGGACAGCAAAAATAATATTGGAAGTGGTATAGAAGTGTCTAAGTAAAGATATAGACAAGAAAAATCAGGATGGGCACAATGAAAGAAGGAATGATGGACATGATCTTGAATTGAACACACAAGGCAAGACTGCTTAAGAGATGCCAACCCAAGGGGTTTCATTGACCTGAGGAGAGACAACAGACCCTTATGGATAAAGTGGAGAGGTTAAAAGACCAATATCAAAATGCCAACCCAAGGGGTTTGATTGACCTGAGGAGAGACAACAGACCCTTATGGATAAAGTGGAAAGGTTAAAAGACCAATATCAAATATTTATGTAACTAAAGATATATGAAGCAATGATCATGCAATATTACTGTATGTGTATACTATAAATTTTCTTCTTATTACTACTATTATTGTGATTGTAAATGTTACATCATTATCATTAAAAAAATCATTATGTATTTTATTTGAGACACTTATCATGTCTTTGAGGGGATCCATTGTTGGCCCATGGTCATGCTCTGTTATGCAGTCTATTACACTTAGAACTGTTATACTGTGTTTTCTATTGTCCCTTTCAGAGAAATGCTACCCCACATGTGCTAGCACCCTAGCAAAATCACCATGCCACAGGCTATTCATATTGTTTGCACTTTGTCAGTGGGCATGACAGTGTCAGTGGTGCAGATATGGAAGATTGAAAGATCTCCTTGAAGTCTTGAGGCAGTACATGTGATGCCATTGGTAGGTAGACAAAAATAATACTTGTCAAAGCAACATGAAACTCAGAATTATAAGACTTTAGGATTGCAAAACTCAATGGGAGTGTATACTAGATATGGAAGTGGAAGGAAGACAATGATAAGGCAGGCTGAAGAAATGATGAAAGGATTGCAAAAGAAAGGATCCGAGGAAGAAAAGGTCAAGTGGAGAGGTGAAGACAGAGCCTTATGGAGGAGACTAACGAGGAGCAGCAACCCTATATGAACATGGAAGCAACTGCAGAATAGAGTAGACACAAATTACGATACAGAACATAGTAAATAAAATGACAGATAAACAAACACATCCCACTCATGAGGATTGAATAATAGAAAACACAATAAACATTTCAAAAAGCAACTCTATATAAAAATGCAGAATACCAACAGAGGAGAAAAAAGATGACTGAACAAAATGACAGAGAAACAGACCCTTACTTCCTGCCAATGAGGACTGCATAGAAGAAAATGGTAAACAAAACTCAAAACAAATCTAGTCTATAAAAAAAGAGAAAGACGAACGACAACTAAACAAAATGACAGACAAACAAACACTTACTTCCTGCCAATAAGCACTGAATAGTAGTTAATAAATTTCAAAACACAACTCTAGTATAAAAAAGAGAAAGACAAAAGACAACTGAACAAAACGACAGATAAACAAACACTTACTTCCCACCAATGAGTCCGCCCCCCACCACCAGGTCCAGCTCAGGGATACTAAGCTCACAGGTCTCACTCTTCAGCACGTCCCTGGCCAGGTCATACGATTCTTTGACCTTTAAAGTGATGCGGCGGCCAAGCTTCTCCACGCCGCCACCACTCTTCACCTCGTTGCTGCGGTTCCCACACCCCTCGCAGCTTGTGGCCATGATGATCACCTCCTGTGGGTGTGTGGGAGGGTGTGTGATCAGGCTGTCAGAGAGTCTAGGTGTTCTGGGTCAGATTGTTGGAGGGCATTGTTTTTCAGCCAGTCATTCAGCCATTTCTTTCACTTATTTTTTTCTTTTTTACATTATCTTCCTTCTTTTTGTCCATCTCTCTCTCTCTCTCTCTCTCTCTCTCTCTCTCTCTCTCTCTCTCTCTTTGTCCATCTCTATCTCTATCTCTCTCTCTCTCTCTTTCTCTCTCATTCATTTATTCTTCCTCTCCATTCTCATCTTTTTACCACCATAGCTTGTCCTCCTACACAATTTTGCCCTTTTAACAAAACACACACACACACACACTCCAACCACTTCCCACAATACCATTTTCTCACTGCCACCACCACCCAAGCACTCCACTCACAAGCAGGAAATCTCAACAAATACCGTGAAATGCAGTATTGGTAACCTTCATATTAGCATTATCATCTTCCCACTCCCAGCACCAATGTCTTAATCTCACAAGCACTAAACATAGGAGTAGGATCACAAGACAGACACACCTTGAAGTGCGGTATCTTCGTGACCTTCATGTTGGTACTGGCTGGCCGAGAGCAGCGGTCACACAGCGTTGAGAACACCAGCACCTCGTCCTTGATGTTCTCTGGGTCATCCTTGAGGTTTTCTGGGTCGTCCTTGGCCTCGCTGGTGGTCTCCTCCGTCAAGGACAACTCACTCTCCTCCTCTTCTCCTTCTGGTGTTCTGTTAATCTCTGTGCTCTCTTCTACATCCTCCTCCTCTTCATCAGCGATGCCAAGAATTTCATTTTGCTCCTTGGTTCGCTTGTAGACTGTTCTTTTCAGTTGTGGATCCTCCTTCGGGGCTTTAGGGTTCTCCAGGAAGCTGTTTCCAGTGGGGTCATCAATCTGTAAGTCAAGGCAGGGTTAGATGTTTGGGGTGTGTTCTGGTGTGTTTTGGGTATGTTTTGAGTGTTTGCATGTGTTTTGGTGTGTTTTGGGGGGTTGGAGTGTGTTTAGGGTGTTTTGGGGGGTTGGAGTGTGTTTGGGGTGTTTTGGGGTATTCTGTTACTTAAGACCACAGGATTAATTCTTTTACCACAGTCCACACCACTTCACAGCACTAAAGAAATGTATGCAATCTTTTTAAGTACCTACAAGAAAGAAAGTAACAAAAAAAAAAAAAAACTGTATATTTTTCAATTTCTAATCAGTAGAATGAGAAAAAATATCCTCAGTGGCTGGTGATCAAGGAAGGATGTATCAAATAGCAGTGGCACTCTGACAAGTCACATCCCATTGTGACCAAAATGCCACATTTCAGCCTAACCCACTTCTAAGCAGTCACGGCTAGTCAGATCACGTCTCCCAAGGCTGTTCTACTTTGTCCAGGCAGTCAACACATATAGTCAGTAATTGACAAATAACAAAGAAAACTCTTGCTTTAACTGATCCTTTCTTTGTGGAAATAGAGCATAGATTCTTTACTCATCCCAAGAGATACAATGAATGAGGTCTGGTCAGGCAAGTACCAGTTTGCTGTCTTGTCTCCCATACCTGAGGTGTGCACAGCTGCCATGTCAGCACTACACACATTACATACATGACATATAAGCAACCCACATTTAGAATGTGAAAGAAATCAGCTCAACGCCAATGATGGAGAAGATACAACAGTCAACCCAGGTTTTTTTGATAAATCACAGCTGATATTCTACAGCTCAACCAATACCAGACTGGAAATCTGTGCAATGTAAGTCAATTTCACTCAGATCAGAGAGGGCAGAACTTAACTGTGACTGGTCAGGACTGGTTAAATTGTCAGTAAACAAACAGCATACAAACAAGGCAATGATATATATATATATATATATATATATATATATATATATATATATATATATATATATATATATATATATATATATATATATATATATATATATATATATATATATATATATATATATATATATATATATATATTATATATTTTTTAATGTTATGGCCTATAGCACCTGCAGGTATACTTGAAGAGTATGGGAAGTGCCGTCCAGCTTCCACCCATTCGCAGCACAGGCAATTTAATTTATAGTGGTACCCATATTAAGGCCCATATCACCACCCAAGTGCATCTTTGGTGTAAGGCAATTACACCTCCACCTAGAACCTGGTTATCATAGTAGTAACATGCAGGTAACTTTAAACCACTCGACAAATGACAAAGTTTCAAGGCAGCATGTGGCGGGATTCAAACCTATGCATGGATGTCAGCTCACCACCTTATCCACTACACCACTGCCTCCATAAATGAGAAAGAGATACGTATATACACAAGCCACAACAGACACTGAAGTCCTCATGAGGTGATATGACCAATACAAGAAAAGGATAGCAGAGAGACAGAGACATAAAGAGAGCCCAACTTTTCATCAGGCAGACAAACAAGGCCACACTCACAATGATGGTGAAGTGCTGGCCAGGTGTGAGGAGTCTCTCTATCTCATCAATGAAGTTTTCTATCCTGAGTGCTGTGTCGGGGTCCTCCAGGCGGCGCGCTGACTGGTCCTGGTTGAGTCCCTCCATGGTGCGCCGCAGGATGCCCTCCACCGTGGTCACCTCTGGGACAATACAGCACTGGCTCAACACAACATTTCCACTTATTCTCACTGTACTATTAGTGTTGTCGTTGTTGTTGTTGTTGTTGTTGCTGTTACCATTATTGCTAATACTGGCTACACTTACAATATTACTGTTGTACAGAGCTTCTCTAGGAATAAGTCACTTTTGAACCACCATCCCTCAATTCTTTACTTTTTAAAATTGATTTATTGCTTTAAAAGTGTGTGTGTGTGTGTGTGTGTGTGTGTGTGTGTGTGTGTGTGTGTGTGTGTGTGTGTGTGTGTGTGTGTGTGTGTGTGTGTGTGTGTGTGTAAGTGGGATTCTATTCTGCATTTTTTTATTAGATAGGCTGGAATCAAAAGCTTTTCATCTCATCATCTCCTCTCCCCCTGAATGACTGTCTTTAGCTTTTTTTTTTCATCACCACAATGTTGCATTGCTTGTTATCTTCTATTGCTATTTTCATGCCAATTGCTCATCTGATGATGCTAACTGCATCGTTTTCTTCCTCTTGTGGTCTCACTTCACAAGACTCTTTCTCTCAACCCTATTCTGTCCACCTCCCTAATGTAAGAGTTAACCAGTATTCTCACTCATTCATACCTTTCTCTGGTAACTCTGGAACTCCCTGCCTGCTTCAGTATTTTCATCTTCTTATGACTTGAACTCATCTAAAAGGGAGGTTTCAAGTCATTTATCTCATTCATTTAGCTAATTCTTTTGGACCTGCTCAGTAACTGGCATCTAAGTGGGCATATTTGTTTTGTTATTTTTGTTGCCCTTGGCCGGATTTCCCCTTATATAAAAAGTAAATAGTTAAATAAATAAAAAATGGAAACAATATACAGTGGTACTTCAGCATACATACTTAATCCATTCTATGTAGGTCTTTGAACTTCTACCAAACAGTATGTACACCAAGCAAATTTTTTTAGTTACCAATAAAGAGAAAAATTATTAATTGGCTCCCATGAAAAGAAAAAATCCTACTGTTATTGGCATATCATACAGTATATTGATAGGCTTGTGTAAAATATTTTGAACATTGCTTGATACTAAAGTACATTTCACATTTGAAGGCATTATAAGATGCACATCTATTTCAGCTGGACATATTAACTTTTTTTATTATGTATTTCATCATGTAATGTTTAAGTAAACCAGTGGTAAAGCTGAAAAAGTAAGAAATATCCAGTGGAACCATGCGTGCTTTGGGATCCAAGGGGTCTCCAAGCGCACGGGTTCGAATCCTGTCCACAGTCCGAGTGTAGGTTGGGCTTCCTCACTCAGGGCAACGGTTTCCTAGCAGGTGGGCTTTAAGATAGGGGTACCCAAAAAGTATCCCCTTTAGCCCATAAATTCCCATGAAAAGCCCACATAGTATAAAAAAAAAAAAAAAAAAAAAAAAAAAATATGATTCCAGTCATAAAAGCAAGTTGGTGGTGTAGTCACAGAGGTGTGGTAAAGAATGCAGTGGTCCGGCTCAAAGACATCAACAACACACAACACATCACTGAACAGGGCTGTGTTTTCATTTTCAACATTCCCTTACATCATATTATCAATGCAAAACATGATATAGCATCTTCAGGTGTACAGGTGAAGGAAACTTCTAAATTAAACTTACAAGAGGTCTCACATTCACATAAAAGATGTATGCTGATTATTTTAGCACTCTTCATGAAAACTATTAATATTATATGCCATCAAATACAGTAAATACAATATCAATTTAACATGATGTATACTAAAAAAAATAAATAAATAAATAAATAAATGAAAAAATATAAAAATGAAAATGCAGCACAGCACTCACCTCCCTTCTCCTTGTTGGGGGGAATCTCCAGCTCTACCTCAGGTATACACACAGTGGCCTCACCAGACTTCACCACCTGGCGACTCAGATCCCTCTCGTCCCTCACCTGCAGCTGATAACGCACTCCCTTTTCCTGCCACCGCCCCATCTGGCAGCCGGTGTTCCTCTCCCCACAGTGCTCACACTCAAAGGACGTCAGGATAACTTCTTTCAGGTGTGGGATGCGAGTCATGAGTAGACGTGTCGTGCCCTGGTGACACAAAGGCACTGGTCAATGTTCTCTCTCGGTGCTTCTATTTAGGTTACACAGAAATGCCAGAAAAACAAACACTAATGAATGTAACCTGGCAGTGTTAAGAATACATCTACATCAGTGAACAGAAACTTGATAGACTAGTTTAGATAGACAAGTCTTTACTATGCAACACAACACTCACGGACGATCAATAAAAGAAGTGATACAAAATGATACAAAAACTCAATACAAATCTGAATTCACTTTACCCACTGTTAAGACAAGAACATACAATTTCAATGCAAGACATCCATATAGAACACAATACTCAAACCAGTTTTTTGCATGTATCTAAGACGAGGGTTATGACAAAGAAATTCAAACCTAAGATCAGCGCTATAGAAACTGAAGTCCTGAGAATTACCAAGGGAGTAACCAGAAGAGACACAATAGGAAATGCAAAGATGTGACAGGAAATGAAAACAAAGCCAGTGAAAGAATTTATAGGCAGAAACGAGATGGTACAGACACATAAAATGATGGAAGACAAATATCCCTTCAAGTATCTGGAAGGAAAGCCACCGGGAACACCAAAAAGAAAGCCAGATGATGTGAAAAAGAATTTAGGAAACAAGAATATAGAATTTGAGGAGACAAGAGACAAGAGACTATGAGACTGCATTCTGTAATAGCATATTTACATAATGACTATTTTCCATATGAGACTGCATTCTGTAATAGCATATTTACATAATGACTATTTTCCATATGAGACTGCATTCTGTAATACCATATTTACATAATGACTATTTTTCAAAGCCACAGATATGATTAGTTTGGTTCCTATACAAGTTTTCTTATTAATGACACAGACTCTTTGTCAAACTATCACTACAATTATGAAGGCACTGTTGAAAATCCCCTAATACCATGTCTATCTTTGATCCTTTCAATTATTGTTGGTTTTTCCTTATTTTTCACTCCGCGCTTTCTCTCTTATGCTCATTTCTCTCTCTTCTCATTTTCAGGCAGTTTACTTTATGTCTTATCTTTGTTTTTTCAATGATTTGTGTCCTATCTAGTCTAATTTTAGCCTTTGCATCAATCACTTGGTCCATTAGTGTTCCTGATTATCTCTCTGTTTCTCCTCTTATTCCGTCCCAGTCTCTCTCAATCCATTTTTGTTGTCTTTCTATATCTACAGTTATTCTCCCACAATTCTTACATTTTCCCTTACCTATTGACAACCTTCATTATTTTCTACTCTAAAGTCAGCATTTCCTCTTTTCATGCTCTGTTCCTACTTTCTTCAGCGCCTCATAACCTCTAACACTATTTTCTTCTCTCCAGTCATTTCTTTCTCATTGTTCCATGTCTCCTAGCAAATGACAGTCTCTCTCACTATATTTCTTTCTCATTATCCATTACACTTTCTCCACACTCTATTTTGCTTTCTCTTGATTCCTAACTCATTTTATTTTCCCCTCTTTTCTTCTACTACTCTTTTTGTCAGTTATTCCTTCCTTCTGTCAGCCACACATAACTTCCTCTCTTTATACTCCACTGCCTTCCTTTTTTTCCAGACAGGTTCCTACATTTCATTACCTCTTCACCCACTCATTACAGCCTCCTACACTTCATTTTCTTCCTGTCCACTACTTTCTACCTCTTTTTGCTCAGTGACAGCCTTCCACACTCCAACATTTTCTCACTTCACAGTCCATTCTCCTTTCCTGTAGACCAAAACATCCTGCCTTACTTCATTATCCCTTGCTTCAGCTCTTGACAACTGCCTTCAAACCATATTCTCTCCAACCACAACTCCACTCACATTTCTTTTAACCTTCTCTCCCATTATCCCTTGCTTCAACACTTAACAACTGCCTACACATCATTTTCTCTCCATCCACAACTTTCTGTCTCATAATTCTTTCACCCCTCTCTTCCATTCTACCTTTCTTTAACTCTCTTCAATTTCTCTCCACCCACAAATCTTCTCTCACACTTCTTTTCATCCTTCTCACCATCTCGTGACAATTCATGCACTGGCTGGAGATGACAGTCACTTGTGGGTCGTCAACCTCTGAGGCGAGGCTGACGTACAGTGGCTGCAGCTCCTCCATCAAGCCTCACTCCTGTTGGGCTGTCTCTTGGTGCTGGAATGGCAAAGGAGAATCAAGCACTAGGTAAATGTTGAAGTTAGAATAGAAGGTACGTTGCTATGGATTTGTTATGTGAAATAAAGAGGTGTTAGTTGATAGATGGATTATTACTGGTAGAACAATGACAGTGAGGAATTCAATACAGATTAGATATATGTGGGAATAGAAGAGATATTGCTGTGAATTTGTCATGTGAAAAGAAGAGGTGTAAACTGACAATTGAATGATTACTAAGGCTACAATGACAGAGGTGTAATATAATGTTGGATAATGTTGAAGTGAGAATAAGAAACAGTACTATGAACTTCTGAACAAAGAGATCTAAGTTGAGGTGGATGATGAAAAAAGACCTCAGACAGTACAACAACAGCTGTCAACACTGCATAACATGATGATGAAGGAAATTTCTACACCATACCTAACACCATCACATAATCTCCAATCATGGGAATCATTTTTTTTTTTTATCCAGGAGAGGAAATTGCCCCAGGGCAACAAAAATTGAAAAAAAAAGGCTTACTGTGTTGCCAATTCCATTAAAGAACATATGAGTTATCCAAAATTCATAGACAAATGTCTTGAAGCCTCCCTATTAAAAGAAGTCAAGTTGTAGGAAGATGGAAATACAGAAGCAGGCAGGGAGTTCCAGAGTTTACTAGAGAAAGGAATGAATGATTGACAGTACTGGTTAACTCTTGTATTAGAGAGTTGGACAGAATAGGGGTGAGAGGAAGAGGAAAGCCTTGTGCAGTGAGAATGCATGAGGAGGGGAGGCATGCAGTTAGCAAGATCAGTAGAGCAGTGAAATGCAGTACTAACAGATAGCCTATAAAACACTGCATGGATTGAACAAGTGCATGGACTGTAGTGGTAAGAAGAAATGGGATCAACAGGACTTTACTTCTCTACCATTTCAACAGTCTTCCTAAGAGAATAGACAAATAATGGTAAAACAGCAGTTTGTGTATGCCCCCCTTACCCCCCAAAGTGGAGAAGGGAACAAACAGGATGGAGAAAGTCATCCTCCCACCACCACCATAATGCCCTCTTTCTCTTGTTTAGTGTCAAAAATATAAAAAATAATGCTAACTGGTTTAGAAAGTGTCAAAAATAAACAAAATAACAGTCACTGGTGTTACAGCATCAAGAATGAAATGAACACACACTAGTTAAGTACAAATTTAAAAAATAATACTAAGTTGGGGTATGAATTGTAATTATATTCTTTTTTTTTCTTCTTCACAAACAACTGATGTCAGCAGGATGTCCCTATCAATTCATTCTTTTTCCTTCTCATGCACCTGCTTCTGAGGACCATGCTGAGGCCAGCTTCCATTCTCACACGTTTAGTGTGGAATCTGTCCCTGACACTCTTTCCCTCCCTCTGTTTCTATACAAATGGGTGTGTTTCCAAAATTCTTCTTTGTTCCACATTGCTTTTGAGGTAATAATTAAGGTGTGTTCTCTATAGAAAAGTGTTCCCTCATCCTAAATCTGACATCTTAGCAGGGAAACCCTGATGATTGCCAATATCTTGCAGGCTCACACCTTATGCAGTCTTGCTACAGAGTATTGCCCTGTTGCAAATTTGCCATATGGCCATCCTCACAGCCAATCTAAGGCAGTAATCTGCAACATGAACAAGTACTTCAAGTACTTAATGAAAGAACACTTTCCAAGCCCTGTGGAACCCTCTGTTAAGAGGGCTTCCACAGGGTTGGTAGATGACCACAAAGGATATGTTGCTACCTGGCAGGTCAAGGCCAATATGGCCGACCTCCCTTGGTTCACTCTGCTCCTTGAGTGTAGCAACCGACTTGCCATCTAGGTTGCTCTGTGGAACTAATACCACACAGTTTAAACGTGACTCCTAGTGGTGTTAAAAATTGGTTCAGAAGCGTCTCACTAGGCTTGGATTGTTACAAGAGTAGCTACGGTGTAAGAATGAAAATTTACTGTTACTTTCACTTCTCTCAGATTCTGTTAGCCAATCAGCAAGAAGTCAGCAGCCATGCCCATCCTCTCATCCCAGCAGGAGCAGCAAGCTGTGCCAGTCATATGAGATAAGGCAGCCTATACATATTTGATTACTATACACCACACACAACTGAGAAGTTAATGTTTACTATCGGTCCTTCTCATTACTGCAAGACATGAATATATGTTGTGGCAGTACATTCACTGTATTTCATGCCTATGGAGTCTTTTTAGATGCGCTTAACTATTTTTGACTCATATGGTGCTTTAGAAAATCAAGACATCATGCAAAAAACAGTTAGATTACATTTGTTAGGTTTGATTTACTGAGGTTTGGTTAGATTGTTTGGTGTTAGGTTAGCTGAGATTGTTTTGGTTTAGCTGGTCAGGGATACAAAAATAGACTAGATTTTGCATTTCTTATAAAATATAGAGACAAATGGTTATATTTGGCAAAAGAAGGACCTCTTATAAACATTTACCAACTGCAGTTATCAGAAGCAATTTGAGTATGACAGCATATCATTTAACCCCTTCAGTACTGGGACACATTTTTACTTTGATTTTAGTGAAGGATTAGACGATTTTATTGACATTAGCTAGAGGTCAGAAGATTAATGGCCCAAGTCTTCACTATTCCAATCACCACACAAGATTCTGAAGTTGTATAAAATAATCAAATAGTAAGCAGAATGAATATGAAAACATGTCCTGCTACTGAAGTGGTTAAATGTGCCAGAGTGTATGCCAGTGTATCAAAATGTGGAAGTGCCACCCAGTGTGTGCTGCAATCCTGACACATAGTGCGCAAAGTGTCAACCACGATCTTACCATGATGAGGGTAGTCTTTCACCAATATCCTCTACATCCTCCATCCAAAACAGCAAAAGAAGAAAAAAGGAACCAAAAGGCAATGGATGGCTAGTATGGATGCTAGGAAAACAAGATAACTCCAGACAACTACAAACACTCAAAACGAAGGAATTATTACAGTTTCAACCAATACACTACACATCACTATACACATTCTCACAGTCTAGATCACACTTCTATGAGCATTTCAAACCCTATTTTACCCTATCGGAAATTAATAATAAGGGTAGGTTAGGTTAGGTTAGGTTTCCCAGGAGATCCCCAGGCTTGTTAGACATAGGGAAAAAGAAATATAAGATAGGATATATTGGTTGAAACTGCAAATTTACCCAAAAGAATATCACCCAAAAATTCCACTTGGCAAAAAATTCATTCAACAAATCATAATAATGCAATATGAAACCCTCCTCGTGTATGGCAGTGTATCAAAATGCAGAAGCGCCAGCCAGTATGTGTTGCAGTCATGACACATGGTCTGCAAAGTATATAAAAAAAATAAATAAATAAAAAAAAAAAAAAAAATAAATAAATAAATAAATGAGGAGAGAGAGAATATAATACAATATAAAACCTTCCTCATGTATTGTGGTGTATCAAAATGCAGAAGCGCCCACCAGTGTGTGTTGCAATTCTGACACATGGTCTGCAGTGTCAAAAAAAAAAAAAAAAAAAAAAAAAAAAAAAGAACACAATATGAAACCCTCCTCGTGTATGGCAGTGCATCAAAATGCAGAAGTGGCAGCCAGTGCGTGTTGCAATCTTGACACGGCACTACCACCTGACACATGGTCTGCAAAGTGTCAAAAAAAAATAAATAAAATAAAATAATAATACAATATGAAACCCTCCTCGTGTATGGCAGTGTATAAAAATGCAGAAGTGCCAGCCAGTGTGTGTTGCAATCCTGACACATGGTCTGCAAAGTGTCAAAAAAAAAATTAAAGAAATGCAATATGAAACCCTACTCGTGTATTGCAGTGTATCAAAATGCAGAGGTGTCAGCCAGTGCGTGTTACAATCCTGACACATGGTCTGCAGTGTCAAAAAAAAAGAAAAAGAGAGAGAATAATACAATATGAAACCCTTCTAGTGTATTGCAGTGTATCAAAATGCAGAAGTGTCAGTCAGTGCGTGTTGCAATCCTGACACATGGTCTGCAAAGTGTGGAAGGCAGACCCTGATAATACAATAACAAACCCTCCTCGTGTACTCACAACACAAACACTTGCTGCTCCTTGTGTCACGACCACTGCCACGCCCTCACGACCTAACCCCTCTACTGCCTGTGACCTGGACCACTCTGGAAGCCTGGAATCGGTGCCAAAATACTGCAAGGTGGAGCTCCTGCAGCGCCACTCACGCCAGACTACTACTGCTGTACCAGACGAAACCAGACCTGAGACTAGTGTGCTGCTGTTCGCTCCGCATGTCCTCACTTATAACAGGGCCCTTATAATACATCTATTTTCTTAAGGGTTTTTTTTCTTTGTTTTTCCTTTCTTTAATATATTTCATTTGATCTCTTTTATTTATTTATTTGAATTTTACTTGTTTTTTTTTTCTTGTTTCTATTTGTATCGAGAATATTCTTGTTTCCACCTTATTTTTTACCTACCTACATTTTCATTTATTTTCACTATCATGTTTTTTTTTTTTATTACTGTTTCTATCGATTAGATCATTCTCTCTCTCTCTCTCTCTCTCTCTCTCTCTCTCTCTCTCTCTGTAAAAATGAAATAAAGAAAAATTTATACACCGTCCCTATGGCAAGAAGAATCCATCATTACTGTATTTTTTTTTTTTTTGTTATAGAACACGTACAGAAAATATTGTTATGAAGGGAAGAATCTAGAAAACTCTCGGGAAGACTAATTCTTGACGAGAGTTGCGGGCCTTGCGTCACCGAGGGGAAAGAGGCACACAAAACTTGCCCCGGTTTGCTCCCTGGCTGTTGCAGGTGGACGTCCGACGAAGCCTAATCTAGTATTCTTCCGACATGGGTTAATCTTGTATTGTGTATTGGCTTCTTCATAACTGATACCCTTACATCCATCATGACACTGGCTAAACTCTGGTGCACTTGGACTCAAATTATTCCCAATGGGCTTAAATTGGCACACTCGATTGAGGCACAACTGGCACTGGCTGCTTGTTTTAAATCATACAGTTTTCAATTAAAGGTCCACACCCTGTCAATTATAGTACTCACCTTGTCATCCATCTCCTTTACCTCATGGTGAGCTTGGTGAGCTGTCTCTTGCACGACATTCAACTGTTCAAACGTTGTCTGTTCTTTTGTTCTTGTCCGTTCTTCATTCATTCTTGCCTGTTCTGCTTCTTCCTTTGTTTCTTGCTGTCTTATTCTTATTATTTCCATTAGTTTTTCATGCATTCTCGCTTGTTTTCTCATTTCTTCCAAAAGTTTTGTAAAATGTCTTCGTCCTTGGTAGTCTGACCACAATTCTCTGTGATGATGAAGATATCCCACTCCTGACACCAGTGTTACGCTAGACCTATGTGTCTTCCTCACACACACGCTTCGTGTACTCTGATGTCATCACCGAGAGATAGGTAACAATCTGTGAAGAAGAACATGCTTGGCAGAACTTGTGAAGTTTAATTAATGCCTTGTGCAAGGGAACTGGGCACAACAACTTCGACTCCAACTTGTCTTTGCTCTCTCTCTCTCTCTCTCTCTCTCTCTCTCTCTCTCTCTCTCTCTCTCTATCTATATATATATATATATATATATATATATATATATATATATATATATATATATATATATATATATATATATATATATATATATATATTACACTACCTGTCCTCACAACCTCCACAACTGTGACAGGAACTCGACCGCTTACCACAGTATGTGGCTGTCCAGGATATGAGTGACAGGGCAGCAACACACATGGGAAGACAAAGGCATAGATCCATTGGCTAGGGGAGACCAGGGCAAACACAAGTACCAAAGCACTTACAGGCTGCACCACAAAGACTGGCTGGACTGTGGCTAGGGACTCCTGCACATTGGGTCAGCCTCTTGCTGATTGGCGACTTCCAGCAGCACAGCGAGTCCCCACTTGAAGCCAGTTGCAGTGTTACCAATCTTGCATCATTGCCTCTGCCATCTTCACTACCTCGGTATGCCATAACACTACCCCTCTCCCCACACAATAGTCATGACTATTCATCATTGCTGCTATCATACACATAATCCATCCACTACTGAGGTCTTTTCCTCACCCTGAGAGGACGGGACAAACAAGGTTCATCTACTACTTCCATTCCAGTGTCCACATTGGCACTAGTGGCACACTCTGTGATATTTTCTGTCTTTCTGTCGCTCTGTCTCGCTCCCCGGCAGTGATGTCAGTTCTCGTCAGCCCCCACGTGAAGCAGCCTTTCTCCATGCAGGCCTGTAGTTCACACAGAAATGCATGGTGCCGTTCTCCTTACTCACCAGGACCACTGGCAATGACTACGAGATGTCAAAGTGCTCCACTATCCCCTGCACTGCTGTCTCTTCCACCATGCATTGTATCTCTTCCCTCTTGGCCAATGGGACACATCGATGAGGCTGCTTGATTGGCAGACTGCCAGCAGTGTTGATGAAGTGCTGAACTAGCAACATATGGCCTAGGTCAGAGGCATCTTGACTAAATCATGTCTTCATACTCCATCAGCAACTTCTCCATCTCCACCTGCCCGGGACTCAACTTGGCAACACTTCTTGCTGCCAAATCTGCCACGTGCGTACATAGAGCAGATCTCATCCCACTTGCTCCTCCATCCACTCTTGCTTCTGGCTGTGTCCACTCCACACCTGCTGTTGTTTACCATGCTGCCTTGTGTTCCAGGGCTGCTACAGTGATGCCTGGCTCTCACCTTCCTTCACAATCCAGCAGTGTAGTTCCAGTCTCTCATCCTCAACATCTGAACCAGCCATGGGGCTCCACCTGTTCAGCAGCAGACTCAAGGTGCAATGGTACGATTTCCCCATGTACCTTTATCTGCATCCATCTGAGATCTACACACACTGCACTCTGAACCAGAAAATGCAGTCTTAACAGGCAGAGTTCTTCTATCAGCTATGAAGACTGGTAGCTCTTCCTTGATGCCACCCACCACGACCTTGGACATCATAGGGCTGCATAACGCTGTGCACTGGCCAGCGCTATGCACAGCTGCTGGTAAGACACAGGGAGGTGTTGGGCTGCCACTATATGCATTCTCCCTGATGAAGGTCTTCGGTGCACAAGTGTCCACCACTGGAGGACATGGGCGGCGGTCCACTGTGCCTGATACTCTGACTGCTGGCACAGTGACACAATGGCACTTTACACAGAGAAGGGCCTGGGAAGATCTGGCTAGGGTGTGGCTTGTACTACTGGCCAGGCCACATTTCACCCCCTTTTATCAGTATCTCTTGTAGCTGCTGGCAAGTAACGCAGTGTCCACAATTCTCATAGCAGCTCCTGACAGGAGAACGTGTGTGCACATCCTCTGGTGAGTGCATTCTTCACTCACACCAGCAGTCACTCTGATGGTGGCCACGCTGGCCACACCTCCAGCAGAGACCACTAAACTTACCTGAACAGGTGACTCTTCTCCTCTGCTGAACTTGGGTGCATCAAATGGGTAGTTGGCAAAGCTGCATAGTTGGAGCAGCAAGGTGGTGCTGCTGGGTCACTTGTGTAGCTCCAGATGTGGTCTCTCCCCTTGTAGTATACAGGAAGGTCTCAAACTCCATGGCCTCCACCTACAACCAGTGTACATCTACTGGGTGTGCCTGCTCTATGTAGATCTGCACCTGCCGATTCCCCCAGTGCATCTACAAAAGCATCCCAGGAGAGTGCCGTCACCATCTCTTTCAGGGCCACTGGGTACACTTGCTGCACCAGTAATTCCACACAGTGTGCCAGCTGTGGTAGTGACTCATCTGGGTGATGCATCAATCCAGCCCTTCAACTGCTTTTGGTACACCTCAGCTTAGAACACACTGCCAAACCGTCTCCTTAATGCTTTAGTGATTGTGGTGTATGATGCTCGTTGACTTGCCGTCATGTGTGCCAGGATCTCCGATGCTGGCCCATGCAGGATGGCCACCAGCTGCAATGCCTTATCTTGAGTGCTCATGCAGTCCTGTCCTTGGGCAAGCAGCTCAAACTGTGCTTGCAGCCACTTGCAGCGTTACCAATCTTGTATCATTGCCAACGCCATCTTCACTACCTTGAGCTGCCACAAGAATATACTATATATTTTTCTACTCCAAGTCTCTTCTTCATAACTCCAACATTAAATTTCTATCTATTCCAGTTTACTTCTTCACTTTCTCTAAACTTTCTTCCTTTTCTTAATTTCAATCCAACACATTCCTCTTTCCTGTCACTCCTCCCACTCCCTCCTCATAACTTCATCCTCCTGTTTCTAAACCTCCTTTTCATAACTACAGCCTCTTTCAAACCCAGTCTTCTTTATAACTGCTTTTCCTCAACTCCACACTCCTTTTTTTCTAAGAAGTCATCTACCATTAACGGAGTAATAATTTATAACTTTGAACAAATATTGTCACTCACTAGTGCTAATAATTTGAGATCTTGTTACTACAATTTTTTCAAAATTCCTGTCATGGACATTTCTCTCCTACTCACAATGCAAAATCCTTTTCAAACTACTATGATTATAATCAAGAATAATGAAAAATGCCCTTGATAATCCAAATTACCATCACCAAAGTCTGTTAGATGTTTGAATATGGTGGTGAAATGTTTGGGAGTGTAATTGATCCCACTTCCTCCCATATCTGTACTCCATAGCCTGTGTACTGCTGGCTGCCAGTACAATGAAACCAATAGGTATGTTGAAGAATGCAGCTTTCTATAGTAGAGATAGCAATTATTTACTCTATGCCCCCACTGGAACCCATCAATAAAATCGTGGGCATATGTACTTTTTATTATACACGTCTTGAAAACGTAGTCATAGTAACAAGATATGACAGATGACAACCAAGGAACCCAACACTGTTATGCCATACCACCCTCTGCCTACTGCTGTATTCCACTCCTTTGTTTCACCCACTGTCCTGCATTCCTCACTTTTCACTCTTCACTCCATACCCTTGGCTCACCACCAGGTAGCCAACACAACTCCATGCTTGGAGATATTACTGTGAAGGCTTACAGTATATAGATGAACAGTTAGGGTATTTCAGTGTCGGATGGTACTATTAGTACTGACCAAGGACTTGTACCTTCAAACGTTTTGTTCTCTCTTAACTATTTTCTCAGGCATGCTATAATTATTGAATTTTTCCAATGATCCATAATTTGTTAAGCTCTTAATGAGACTTACTAAATGCCATTGATAATGCCATTAAATTTCACTGGAGCCTGTTAATAGTCGAGGCAAGACACCTAAACGTTTGTAAACATGGACCAAGATTAAGAGTAAAAAAAAACCTTGGTAGACATTTTTCAAACAACAATATGTGAAGTTATTTTACCTTTGCATTAAGAAAATACATTTACATAATTCAAAGCAAACAATCAAAACACCTTTATGTGTTTCTATACCATGGCAATATAGTGTCACACATGGCTTAATGTGGCAACATGGGAAAAATTGGACTGAATTGCATGAGCTCCAAGCACCAAGCAACAAGATAAAGACAAATGGTCACATAATAGAGGCTTTGGCGCTGCGGGAGAGTTGAGGTGCGTTATGGAGCAGACTACATAGTGTAAATCTACATACTTACAGGCATGTGATCTGCCTGCATGTTTCCTGAAGGCCCCTAACTCCAGCCATTCACATCCTGATAGTGACAATAGGCCTTTCATCACATTTCATACAAAATATATGGATTGGACTCTTTAGATTTATAACAGTCAAGGTGTTCTACCTGCTTTTTCCTAAATACATAGTGAATGAGACTTTCCTAACATCAGAATTCAGTTATTTCCCACACGAATTGAAATATTAAACACATACTGTGAGTTACTCAAAGGCTTATCTCAGTTCTCGGTCACATTGAATCGTGTTTTTTTTCTATACAGTAAGTTATGAGCTTATCATCTTACACCTCTTATCTGATAAAGCCATTACTGCTCCAAAAACTCATGAAAGCAATGTAAACAGTGTACAGACACCATCACTAAGGAGATAATTACTCTATAAACAAAGAGTGTACCAGCTGCATGTTAATGGATGAGTTATGTATCATTGTACATATTGGTGACTACATCAAAAGCAATGCTGACCCCTGAGTTTCCACGCATATAATTTCACAAAGTCAACACGTTTCCCTGGGAATCCTACACATTTGCTATCTTATAGACTGTTTTCAAAAGCCACAAAGGTCAAGTTACTTTCACATAGGTGTTTTAACAATTTATGGTATAGAAGTCTGAAATAAATGTACGTACTGTGAAGACCCCTGGAAAACCAATAACTTCCTGTTGAAAGTTGTGCTAAGGTGCTGAAGCATAACTTAAAATTTTGTCCGTTGTCATCTAAACATTTCAAAAATACTTCTTTAGCATGTAGTTAATGAGATTGAATTGTACTACTGGCATTCTTGAACTATAGACAGACCAAAACAGAACAGTAATCTCTCCATCACTTCAACGAAACATAATTCACATTTTACAAACCCAAAGACAGGAAAAACATAGAAAAACACTGCAGGCCATTACACATTCATGGTGAACACAGTTCTATCTCCATATACAGTATAGTATTTGCATTAAACTTGCAATTTAACATGAATAGCCTCTTGCAGTAAGGGAGGAGGAGAGGAGACAGTCCTGCTCCCCACCAAGAATAACCATTCCTTATCCCCCCTTTCTGTCCTTGCAATGATGTTAATTGAACAAATAATATATAATGAAATAATAATAAAACCACCTCCTAAGAAGGTGTTACTGTCTCATATAAGTAAGCATTTATGTTCTATTAGCTTTTAATAATCCTTAACATGCCACACTTGAATGCCATGGTATAGGACACAGTCGTCACTCCTCACTCAGTCTGGAGCTAACCGCACTGTGAGTGGATCGTCTTTCTGTGTTTTTACCTTGTGACCTATACCACGGCATCAAAGCGTGGCATGGTAAGGCTTATAAAAACCTAATAGAAATAGTTTTGTGAGCATAAATGTCTATATGGGACATTAATACCTCCTCAGGAGGTGGTTTTGTTGTTAGCCTGCTAGTAACCTTATTACCATGGCAACAATGTCTCCCTATGTGTTCATGGATACCATTTCTTGGCCTGAAGTTACTCTGCTCATTGTTGAGTTTCTGAATACCAGCTCAGTGTGGTTCCCACCAGATGCAGCGTGGGTGTGCGTGATGTCAATGAGTCAAGTTAACTCGCATCAAATTGGATAAATTGTGTTATTCAATCGTATCTCCTTAGATATCAGTTGCATTAAATCAAAATCATGTTATTCTAACTCATATTAATTGAGAGTTGACTGTACTTTCAAAGGCTATCGACAAGATTAACTGGGTTTTTGTGGACTTTTTCCCAATGGTAAGACATAATTACTGTTGGTTTCAGAATTACTGTTGAACTATCAAAAAACAAAATTAAACAAAAGAAATAAATAAACAATAAATAAATGAAAAAAATAATACTATAAAAGCAGATAAGATCATAAGAACACCAGCATGTCTGAGAATACTGTCCCTTTTGTTCCTGGGCTGGGAGAGAGTTGGCAGGTTGGGTTGGTTTGGGTTGGGTTGGATGTACCTCCCACCTCTGTGTTAAGAGCTGCTGGCAGGGACGGGGTGGACTTGTGCTGCTCTACAACAGGAGTCTCAGAGGGAACAGGCAAGGCAGGGATGTGTGTAATATTTCATGGTTTAGTCTCAACTGATTCCAAAGTAAGAATTAATTTCAACATAAAAGATGCTTGGAATAACAAAATAATGATGTTCCTTATTCACATTATGGCATTCATATTTCTTGAACTAAACCAGAAATTATTATAACATGCCAATTATGGACAAAAAGAAATAAAAAACAACAATTTAGACCAGATGTATAATAGCTTACACATTTCCATAGCCAAGGAACATTGCCATAACAAAAATTAATCAATATAAAATCTGCCAACATTTTGTGTGTGTGTGTGTGTGTGTGTGTGTGTGTGTGTGTGTGTGTGTGTGTGTGTGTGTGTGTGTGTGTGTGTGTGTGTGTGTGTGTGTGTGTGTGTGTGTGTTGTATTGCTGGGTGTTGCTTGTCTTACTTTCTCTGATCAAGTGAAAATGTGAGAAAAAATTAGTTGGGCAAAAAAATTGATGATGGTGATAACAATGATGACAAAGATGAGGATGCATGAATGTGGTAACTATATAGGAATTGGTATTGGTAGTGGAGGTGATGAAGTGTAGCTTACTTAACATAAGCAACAGGTGATACGTGATACCAACCCAGAGATTAAAGATATATAAAAATACCAGAGATATAGGACTGAGAATAACAGAACTATGACTGACACCAGTTGATAGGTCATGTGAGAGAAATTGATGGATAAAATAGATAACATAAAGATGATATGAGGTAAAGGTGTGCAGGAGAAATGAATGACTGACTGATTGACTTTTAGCACCCACCCAAGTCCTGTCCCATTTATATAAAAGATAATCTCTTCCTTCTTACAGTGCTATAGTCATCATATTACTACCACTACCACTACTACTAATGCTACTCCTCCTCCTCCTCCTCCTGTAACTGAATGTAATGAGTGCATGATTAGCACAGTAAGTAATGTCACAGGATGGTTAGATTGGAGCCTTAATACAATGATGATGATGATGGCAAGGTGAAGGTGAAGAACCTGTCTTGTTGAGGTGATGCAACTTACTTCATTAATATGAGTGGAGAAGGAATGAATGGGCTATGAGAGAGAGAGAGAGAGAGAGAGAGAGAGAGAGAGAGAGAGAGAGAGAGAGAGAGAGAGAGAGAGAGAGAGAGAGAGAGAGAGAGAGAGAGAGAGAGAGAGAGAGAGAGAGAGAGAGAGAGAGAGAGAGAGAGAGAGAGAGAGTATCAAAGAACAATTATCATTACAGCCCAATTGAATGAAAAAAAAAAAAAAAAAAAAAAAAAACTAATAAAATCTTGGACATAACATGAAAAATTGCATCCATGGTATTGTATGTACGGTATAGTATTTGTTTCCCCTCTCATTCTCACTCTCTTTCTTCTCTAAATATATATTTATATATATATACTCATATATGCATAATTTACACCGACATTCACACATACACCTCAGTTTAGGAATAGTTCTTGACACAAGCACTTGTCCTGGCTGCCGCTGTTGGTGCTAAGTGGCATGGCATTATCCTGAGAGGTCATTGTGATTATACATATTCTGGTCATACAGCTCAGCCTTTACTAACCGCCCGCCAAAGTACCGTCCATTGAGAGCCTCTTGAGCTGCTCCACTCTCTGGAAGCAAGGAGGATACAAGTTAATATTTTCTGTTGTGTAATAAGAACAAAGAAAAACAAAGGAAGCTGCAAGAAGCCATTACTCCAACACATGACAGTTTTGCTTCTCATTGCACTCTCTAAAAGCAAGGGAGTTGTGAGTTACTGTTGTGCATTATAGGTCATGTTTTGCTCTGCTTGTTCATAAGTCACTACACAGCATCATCCCTTTTTAAGTGTCTCTTGCAACATGTAGAGTACAGTAGTAGTATTCTTAGTGCCTGTGACATGACAGAGTGTGGTGCTTTGTCCGGGCCCTGTATGGGATTGCCAGCCTGCTATACAGATAGTTGATAGATCTTGGGACTAATGAATGGAATGTGGTAATGAAAGAAGTGAAGAATTACTAGATTTTACATTCTAGTTATTGCCTTCCTTGGAGTGGGCAAAAAATTATAAGGAAGGTGCCAATTCAAATGCAAAGAATAATAAAGTACTTCTGCTTCACCTTGCCTCTTTTCTCATCACAATCCTATCACTTAATACTTGTGTTGATAAGTGAGAGTTTAAATTACCTGTGTGTATTTTTCCATATATGACCTTGTTTTTTCTCTCATCACAATCCTATCACTTAATACTTGTGTTGATGAGATAAGTGAGGGTTTAGATTACCTGTGTGGATTTTTCCATATATGAATACTGAGTTAAGGCTATCAGCTGATCAATCATAATCTATAAATGTTTAGTTAATAAATTCTTGAACCTATATATGAAAGTTAAGATTTACAAGAAAAAACTTATCAAATAGAAAACTTAAACCAACAGTGAATTTCAATTTAAAAGTAATCTTAAAAGTACATGACTAATTCAGAACTAGTCATGCAGCTGTATACAAATAACAAACATAACATGCCCTTCATATGGTTTCAAGAACTTAAGAGACCTTCAATATTCCAACAACCAATCTAGCTAGTGATCCACACTGTCTTGTCTCAGCCTCCAAACCAACTCTCTTAATCCCTTCAGTACCATGATACATTTTCATATTAATTTTGCTTACTACTTGGTGATTTTACACAGCTTCAGAAATTAAAGTGGGGGATTAAAATAGTAAAGACCCTGGCCATTAATCTTCTGACTTTCATAGACCCTTCCTAATATCAATAAAATTGTTTAATCATACCACACTCAAGGTAGAAATGCATCCCAATACTGAAAGGGATAAATATTCAAGCAACCTAACTCTTACCATTAACTCGTTCCTCACTACCATCCACTCCATCATTCTTTTATTTCCTTCTTTAACCATTGCTACCCATACACCTCATCCTCCTCAGTGAACCTCCATTACTTCACAACCTTTCCCACTGATGTCTTTATCCTAACAATCTTTCCACTGAGATCAAATCATTTCCTCCACTCTCTTCCTCTACCTACCTGATGGACTGCCAAACTCAACGAAGATCTTAACCAGCACTTCCGCATCCTCCTCGTCACTCTGCTTCTCCTGGTAGATAATGACATGCCGCACCGAGCCAAACCGCCCGCACTCCTCCGTGATCTCCTCCTGCAGCAGCTCATCTACCTCCTCTGCCCCCACCATGTTGCGCAGGATCACCACATTGGACTGAGGGGAGACAAATGTGCTTGGTGACTACCTGGTATCACTATGTTGGAGTCATGGGATAAAGCTTGGTGACACTGGACTGATGGTGGAGTAAAAGGGTGGTTGGTGATTGTGGCTTGTAAGGAGGTGCAGGCTGACTGAGATTTACAATGTTTATGTGAAGCTAATTTCTGTATATTAAATTTAAATATTTCTGAGGTTAAAACATCTTTTGTCCTGATGTATGAGTGGAAAAATTCATTTACAGATAAAAATCTTTCAAGTCATCCTCAAATATTGAAAATACATGAAGTGAAAAAAATCACCATCTACAGCTGTCCCAGTTGTTGCCTTAAGGAATTAACTCCTACTTGTACATCTCAATTCCACTATGGATGGAGTGTTGACAAGATAAGCAGCACCACGCTGGAGACTCACCTCAGACTTTCTCATCAGTTTCTGCATGACAAGGTGGCGTGCTGACTGGCCCTTGATGGACATGGTCTCCTGCTGCTGCAGCGTCTGTGGCTCGTTGTCCTCCATCAGCTTCTTGGCCAGCTCCTCTTGGTGTGTGGGACGCCGCTCCTCCACCGGTGGAATGCCTGGAGCAGGCCCAAGGAGGCCTGGGCCGGGGGAGGGACCTGGTCCTGCCAAGCCTGCACCCCCAGGCACTGGCAGGGCAGTGAGGACTGTGGGGGGAGGCAAGGCAGCACCACCAGCACCACCTGTCCCAACACCCAGGCTGGGCAAGCTAGTCACCACACCCACGGGGGGCACGGTGGGTGAGCTGCCTAAGACACCCACAGGCGAGGTCACTGTGGGCAGAGCTGACGACAGAGCCCCCACAGTCCCCACAGGAGGCACAGCACCCACCACACCCACCGGGGGAAGCTGCGACACAGAGCCTGGGGAGCTGCTGAGGCCCTGCACCAGGCCAATGGCGTTGGTGGCCAGGGCATCCATGGCCTGGATCTTGGCCGTGGCTGCCGCTGCTGCTACGGCTGCTGCAGTGGGCATCTGGGTGGGTGCTGAGAGTGGTCCCTGATGAAAAACACACACAAATGTTAGAGACACACCACTCAGTACTTCAGTTTGTCTCTCACAGGACACTACTTAATTTCCTAGAAAATATACTATATGAAAATGTAATGCTTGTTTCATGATTTCTGTCAAAACTCTTTCCCTCTCTTACACACAAGGACACATGTTACCACACACACATGCCCATCCACCCACGCATGCACATATCATCAACTACCACTCCTAGCACAATGTTCCTACACCAAACTTTCAACACAGTGTGTAGGCCCTGGTCACCACACTCAAGCAGCCATGTACTCACATAGAAGGAGCCCGGGGGAGTGATGGCCTTGCCCACCCGGAGGTACTGTCCCCCCAGGTCAAACAGGTTCATGGAGGCGATGGCTTCCTGCGCTGAGGTAGAGTTCTCGTATTCGATGAAACCATAGCCCTTGTGTTTCCCGGGTGTGGAGCCTGGCGTCAACATGCATTGCTATGGAAATGAGGGATTGTAAGGAGAACATCACGCTTTTGGTTATCAATTAAAGTTAAGACAGTGTCGACCGGGGTAATTTGGACCAGGTTTTGACAAACTTTGATACTGTTCCCACATTTATTAAGATAAACTTACAAAAATTTTATGAAAACATAAGCAAGTTATTACCTTTAAATCACTAACAAAAAAAAAAAAAAAAAAAAAAAAAAATCATTCATAGATTCTTCAGCTTTGAAGTAATAAGTGTGGTTCAGTTATCAAAAAAATGGGGTAATGTGAACCCCCCACCAGGGTAAACTGAACCATCCATGGGGTAATTTGAACCACTCTTTATAAATGGAAAAAAAAAAAAAAAAAAATATATATATATATATATATATATATATATATATATATATATATATATATATATATATATATATATATATATATAGAGGTAAAACACTCTATAATCATCAATTTGTAAGAGGATAGATAGCTGCGTCTGACCGCTACAACAAAGTTCGCCGAAACCGCTGATTTGGCAAATAAACTTTGCCGCACTTTTTTTTGGGCTACGATTCAGTGCTTTCAGTCATATAAGTGTAATTTCTTTCCTGTATCAATTTTTTTTATCAAACCTGCACAAGAAATGTGAAAATAGTTACTTTCTATCGTGAAATGCTCAAAACTTCAAAAAGAAATGTACATATGAATTTATTGTAAATAAGAATGAGGCGGTCCTAATTGTACCGGTTCGTTGGAAGGTCCAATTTTCCCCGGTCGACACTATTGACTTATTTATGTGTAACACCAATTTCTACAATAAAAATCCCACCAAGCAATAATTCAAGGCCATTTACTTACCTCAGTCATTGCATGTTATACTCTTATTATTCTCTTCTCATCTCTTTCTCATACATGCTCTAGCTGATATCTGGCCATTTTCTTTGAAGTATTTATCAAGATATTAAATAGTATCTCATCTCATCACACAACTACAAAAACCACTGCCTTCTCATCCTCCCTTGCTATTTGCACCAGACACTTCACCTTCATTGGACTGAATGCAAGGTAGGGCATACTCATATAGATGACACAAAGCAAGCACTAAACTTTAACCTTTCTATGTTGTTGAGCAATTGACAACCTGAGCCAACATTCAAGATCAAAAGGTGATTGAGTTCCGCATATCACTTACATCTATGTCTCCAAAGTCTCACTCCCTCCACAGTGACCCAAAGACTGCCACTTCTTCCTATTTAAACATTCTCTCCTTGACTATTACATAAAAAGTCACAGCCCTCACTTACAAATGTAACACCAGGGCACAGCAGGAGAATGACCACTAAGGGACATGTCTGCCTGGCTGTCTCCCTACTCACAACCGTCCTCACCTTGATCTTGCCGAATGCTTCAAACACACTCTTGATGTCTGTCTCTGAGAGGTCCTGGTGCACCGAGGCGATGTAGATGCGATTGTAGTAGTTGGCTTCCTCGGTGATTTCATCAATGACCGTCTGGGCCTGTGGACACAACACAGCACCATAACCAGGAGTGAACCAAGACTCACACACGCCACACCACACGAAGGACACTACACTTATCAAGTGAGAATTGTCACTAAACACCCACTACTGCTGCTACTGCTGCTCACTACAAAGGAAAGACAATAACAAAGCTAACTTACTGCTTGCACTAGGGATGTTAATTACTGGCAAATTAAGTTTGATTTAATGACTGATGAGGAATTCACAACATGTCGGTTAAGTTGGAATTAAAGATAGAATCAAATGCTGCGGTAATCTTAAGTTTACAAACTCAAGAAAAGCAACTCTGCAAGTATCATTCTATGTATCGAGTAATTAATGACAGGAAGATGAGGCAGCAAGAACACAGATTAATCAAGGCTTTCTACATTACACATGAACTTACACAAACCAACTACTGACCCCATGGAGTACTAACATGAGTCCAGCACAACACAAGGCAAGGAGAGTGAGAGGCTAAACAATGATAGCTAGGCAGACACACCAGAATGGAGGTGATGGGTAGCCTGAGAGCAATGGGAGCCAGAAATACTGAAGCATGAAAGAGTAGCGAGAAGGGCCATGCCTTTTGCCTACTGACTGAGACTGCATTCTCAGAGAAAGCCATTTCTTAAGAAAAAATTCAGGATGACAGAATATGTAGGATTAAAAATCAAAATACAAGTCTAGTCTGTAAAAGGCAAGCAGGAAACATCTGAGATACAAAATACAAAAGCAGTTGTTTTACTTCGAGATTTAAGATTTTGTTTAGTATTCTATTTTTGGATGGAGAGAGAGAGACACTTTTACTGAAGAACGTTAAGAACACCAAGAAGTTAGCTGGCATATTCACCCTACAAAATTATGTATTTCCTTAGAAAAATATGTGCTAGATAACATACTGCCTTGCCCACCTTCCTTTGTTATTCAAACACAGTTAAATGAGACATTGCCGTAAGTTGGAAAAAAAAGTTCCCAAGATTTGCATGGCAAGGAAGGAAAAGATAAAGAGTGATCTTGTGTGAGACAGTGGCACTGAAAGAAGCCCAACCTTTCAGATGAAACTGTGTCTCTGAGGTGTGGACAATACTACTGTAGCAGGTTGTAAGTAATGGAGGGATGACAAACACCTCACACCTCACACTCCTTCCACTCATAACACTAGCCAACGTGTGTTCACCACTACTGTGTGTGTGTGTGTGTGTGTGTGTGTGTGTGTGTGTGTGTGTGTGTGTGTGTGTGTGTGTGTGTGTGTGTGTGTGTGTGTGTGTGTGTGTGTGTGTGTGTGTGTGTGTGTGTGTGTGTGTGTGTGTGTGTGTGTGTGTGTGTGTGTGTGTGTGTGGTGTGGTGTAGTGTGGTGTGATGTGATGTGATGTGATGTGATGTGATGGTGTGGTGTGGTGTGGTGTGGTGTGGTGTGGTGTGGTGTGGTGTGGTGTGGTGTGGTGTGTGTGTGTGTGTGTGTGTGGAGACATAATTCACTCAAAGCTCATTGCCGTAACTCTTGGCTGACGTACATTTTGTCACTAACAATTCAAGTGAATTTCACAACTTCATAATTTGAAAACTGATCATCATTTAGAGGAATTGATCCATGCTTCCATATTGATTAATTTGCTACTGAATAATAAACATAAATGTAAAACCACTGCAGCATAACAACTGAAGGATTGTAGGCACTCTAAGCACTGAGGGGAAAGCCAAGACAAGACACAAGCTGAGGGAAGACAGACAACAGGACAGAGGACAGAAAGCACCAGCGACTGAGGGAGAGCAGCATATATAAGCCAGTACTGGAGGGAGGGGAGGGGGTGGCAGGATGATGGAACACACAGACACTAACATAAATCCTCCCCTCCCATCCCCACTGAAACTACAGACTTCCTCATTTCACCAACTACTGAGTGTAAGTCCAACCTTCTATACTAACCCACATACAGCACACATGTTAACACTCTGTAAACACACCCTGACACATCCCTCCCTCACCACTCACGCCAAGTACACGACCCGCCACTAAGTCCTCAGACCCAAGGGACAAGACGAACACATGACAATGCAACAGTTATATATTTACAAGAAGGAAGGCAGGAGTGGTGTGTTGAAGTATCACCTACACTCATCCAACAAGCAACAACTACCCTGGCAGTGAGTGAGTGAGTGAGTGAGTGGACAACAGGCACAGGTGGTGCATGGCAAGTGTGATAAGAGGTGAGGTGAGGTGAGGTGAGGTGAGGTGCTGCAACGACACAGTCTCAGGTTGTAACAATGCAGTACTGACAGGTGACTGGAGAGGAGGATACAATAACACAACAGAGTACACAACACTCATCATCTCAGAGGTGTGACTATCATGGAAAAAAAGTCAAAAAGAAAATTTAGCACTGCACACAATATGGAAGGCAAAACAAATTGATCTGAGTGAATCTGAATTTCGGTCCTCAAATTTCCTCTCGTGTGATCTGAACCAGTAGAGAACCATTACAATGGACATCATTTATATCATGAGAGAATTCATTAAAAAGGCAATAATACTTGCACTGTCTGTCGTCCTTGTCATGGTATGATGCTTCAGAAGTGCAACATCACAGGCACTGAGGCCCTGTGCTGTCGACCATTTCTGTCAATGGCAAGTGAACCATGAATTTCTAGAACATCTCAACACAAACGTGCCACACAATCGCAATCTTTTATTATTGTTTTGTTCTGTTCACTAATCCTTATACTGAGCTATGGTACTACTCTGTGCAGTACCTATTTCTTCAAACTTTCAACTAGGCAGGTGTTTATAGTTAAGTAAGTACTACAGAAATGACTGATGGGCAGGGAGAGCTGGCTGGGTGGGTTGGCTAGTCAAAATATTCAAGATGATGCAAGAGAAGGGAGCAGCAACTTTATATTTAGATTAATGAAGAAGTAACTTTCTACCAGCAAATATTCAGAAATCAACTGGATTCTCTACCAGAAGAAAAGTTTATTAATAATCAAAGCCAGATTTCAATGTAGACATCACATGAAAAAGAAAACAGTTAATGGATTTATTTAGAGGCAGGCAAGTAACAAAAAAATATCTACAAAGTTTTGACCAAAATACTGAATGAATTTGAAAATCTTGACCTTTACTTTTCGACAGAGAGAGAGAGAGAGAGAGAGAGAGAGAGAGAGAGAGAGAGAGAGAGAGAGAGAGAGAGAGAGAGAGAGAGAGAGAGAGAGAGAGAGAGAGAGAGAGTGCGCAATAATAACCAGACCATGTAGTGGCAGTAAAGTCGGAGAAGGTAATAGGAGTGGAACAGACTGAGAGTCAAAAAACTAGCAGAGCATGAAAGACAAACTCAACTAGGGCAGGTTCTGAACTTCTAGTGAGCCACACCTGCCACCACTGAACCACTCACATGCAGGGAACACTCCTCCACACGCACGCACACACACACACACCACAGGGAGACAAAGGCAAACAGAACAGTACCATCTACTGTCAATGTGTGCTGTCTGTTCTGTTTGTAGTGAGATTAATATTGTGAGCTTTGTAGTGATAGTTGTACAGTTTGTGTTCTCTGCATTGAAAACCCTTATCAAAATTTTTTTTAAATGTAAAAACAGATTATGTACTATGAAGGGAAACCAGAGAATTGTGTGTTGTAATTGTAATTATTTGTTTTCTTTGTGGTGTGACAGCTGATGTGGGGGACAAAAATGCATCTGTGTGTTACTGTTATGGCAAATGTACTACAGCTTTAATTCATGAAGGGCACAGCTAACAACTACAGTTAGGAACAGCACAGTGACTTCAGGCACTGGAGGAAAAAAAAAATTCAGACACAATTCTATCTGAGAGGTGTGGACTCTTGACACTTTGACACATGGACCATGATTCACTACTGACAAGAGAAAATTTGAGTCATGTACTTCAGGTGCCAGCAAGACCTTGGTACTCAGGCTGGTCTTTTTTTTATACATTCTTCAGAGTGTGATGCTTTGGGACTTATTCTATGCAGCACAGGGGAAGGGTAGAAGTAGGCCAGCAATGACAGGAAGGAAAGCACACAGAACTCTTGACGCAGCTAGTAAAGGGTCTGTCTCCAAGCTGATCCCTCTTGTTGCTGAGCCTCATGTTGTACTGAGTCTGAGGGTACAGCCATACTCAATGTGATCTGCTGGGAGGCTACAGGACACTGTGCTGTCTAGCAGGTGGGAAGCAATGAACATACATCCAATGTAATTGGCCACACCACACGTGTTGAAGGTTCATGGCATAGCTTACCTCTACCCACCCACACTATGCAGCCTGTCAGCCTTTATCCTCCCACCAAATACCATTCAGCATAGCCATACCCTAAAAATTTCCTCTTAAACCTTCTCTCATCCAAATATTTCTCCATAGAACATATACCATCCATGAATCCTTTCCTCTTAAACACTCCTCAGTTGCTGATCTAATCAATAACAAAATCTAAACTAATACCAGTCAGTGCCCCATTATTCAAACCAATGAAGCTCCAGGGGGGAAATACCTGCAGGGAATATGACTATGTCTCCTTCCCATCAGTCCTTACATGCCCTGCTAACTAACTACCAAGCAAGTCCTCCACCCCAACCTGCATCTGTCTGTACACTCTGCCCCTACACCTTGCTCTCTGCCCCCCCTCACCCAAGGGGCTCTGTAGAGTGTGGTCACAAGTTGAGTCACTTCCTGCACTCACTTCCACCATGTCTCTTTTCCAAAGCTTCAAGTCCTCTGATCTGCTAAGAATATATCAACTGTCAACCTTTGTAGGGAACTGTCATCAGATCAGGGGATTTAAGACTGAAGATAGCAAACACAGTGGAAGGAAGCGCAATGTTACCTGACTGTTATAAATGACTACACTGCTCACCATTAACGCACACACATGCAGGTTATGTGATGACTATGGGGAAACCAACCGAATGACCTCAGCCAGAGCCGCACTTTTACAATCCTGCTAATGGGAAGAGGCAAGGGCAGCCCTGAGACAGACTACTGTAAGCCACTTGTCACTTTGTAATGGTGCAAGATATGACAGCAAAGCAATATGTTATTTGCTCCTTACCTTGCACAAACACTATGACTCATCATCTTTCACATATGAAATATTGAAAGCATGGCAAAAAACTATATAACAAAAAGTAAACAAATTCATATTTTAAAGACTTTCCTTCTCAACACGTCTACATATGCTTGAAACTAAAAAAAAAAAAGGCTCGTATTCTTAAACGCTTTCTTCTCTCAGTATGAAACAAGTAGGCCTTAACATGGCTGATACAAAAGTTTGGTCAAGTCAACCGAAAATCAAGAAGACACCCTTGATATTCTAAGTAGCAAAGAAAATTTGTCATAAACACTACTAGAATATCATTACACTCAAGAAAGAACACTCCTGAAAACCATAAATTCAAATGAAGCCTGTTGGAAGTTACCAGGATATTAATGAGAAGCATTGTTGAATCTACCACTACACCAAAAACATCCATCAAAACTCAAGTTCCTCTAGAGCCAGCTAACGCTTGAGACAAACCACAGTAACGTTTGAGAATACGGAGCTGGGCCAAGAGAGGCACCTGAGGAGCACAACACAGTGGCTGTCAAGGGGAGGTGCCACAGACCACTACTGACCTGGGGCATGTTGGAGGGTCGGCCAACCTTGATATTCCTGCCGCCTATCATGACGCCGTTCATCTGCTCCAAGGCCAGCTGTGCTGCCTCAGGCATCTCGTACTCCACAAATGCAAACCTGGCAAGAAGAGGAACAATTATCACCATGCAAACACTTATTTCCTATGGTAATCTGGATGGTGATGACACAATCATACAGTATGTCCCAAAACTACTTTGAACTCTATCACTGAGATATGAGACAACTAACAGCATCAGAAGTAATGCAAGAAACCTTTATAAGCATCTGTGAGAAAGAAGGGGACTGAAAAAAATATTTTGCAATTTCTACTCAAATTAGAAGTGGTTGCAGAACAAGTCAACATGTCCCAGAAAGATGCACCAAGTAGCAGTCAATGAGTTAAAGGTGGTGGTGCTAACAGTGGCATAATGGACAAGAGAGAGAGAGAGAGAGAGAGAGAGAGAGAGAGAGAGAGAGAGAGAGAGAGAGAGAGAGAGAGAGAGAGAGAGAGAGAGAGAGAGAGAGAGAGAGAGAGAGAGAGAGAGAGAGAGAGAGAGAGAGACTGACTCTCAGGCACCAGCCCTAAAAGAAAGACCAAAAGGATCATCCGATATTGAATAGTAAGTTTCTTGAAGCCCACCTTTTGAATAATTTCAGGTCACAGCAAGGTGGATATTAGAAGACAGGGAGTTCCTGAATTTACTAGAAAAGTAACGAATGATTAAGAATACTGGTTAACTTGGAATGCTTGGGAGTTTACCAGGAAAAGATTGAATGCTTGAGAATACTGGTTATCTGGGTACATTTCATACTCTACTGGAAAATGAGATGACTGACTTGCACAGTACCCAAGTTTTGTGACCCTCAATTTTCACATTGAGTCCTGAATTCTTACCATTTCAACTTTTGCACATTAATTCCTTGATTTTCCTACTTCCATCACATATGGGTCACACATTCCTATCAATGGTATCACGGATAGCAAAATCAATACATAAATGCATTTCCCTGTACAGTTTACATACCAGAACATACTTGTACTGGTATTTTGTGGATAAATCACTTGATAACCAAATGAATCAGGCTGGCCTGCATGCTAGAGAAGCAGGAAGACGGCCAATGATGACAGCCAGTTGTGCAGACACAGACACACACACACAGTTTCAAATGCTGTGCTACTGCACTACTGCACTACAAAATCACAATGTGAATGTGAAGTCAAAACATACACATTGACACAGGTCTAAGCCATGTAGCCAAAATCAATATATGTTTTTGTTTTCAATAAGCCAAGTTTTGCAATCCTCAAGTTTGTTTAGCACTATGCCTTCAGAAGAAAGCAATCACAACACTCAAGCCAGCAATGCAGTTAAATGTGAACACTTGAGTAACAACCAACATACAGTATCCCTCCAGCTCCCCTGCCAACCTACCCTTTATGCTTCTGCGTGACGGGATCCCAGGACATGTTGATGGACTTGATGGGGCCGAAGGGAACAAAGGCCTGTCGAATAGTGTCCTCCTTGAGTTCAAAGCTGATGCTGCCAACGTACACTCGACACATGAGCACCAGTGCTTGGTGTCGCTGCAGGGACTTGGCTTGCTGCATGAGGAAGAGCAGAAGTGTTGCATCATCAGTACATTCTCGAATAAAATGACATAAATAAAGGTCAATAAAAACAAATAGATATGTGAATTAATACACAAATAAAAAAAAAAAAATTCAGTTGTTTTATATTTTCTTTAATCTGTTTACCTCTGCATGGGAGAAGAGATGTTGCAATAGTACCATCTAGCTAGCAAACAAACAAACAAACAAATAAATAAATAGAATACAAATAAAGTCTTATATAACATTTACTTTGTGTAATCTCTTTAAACTGAACTTCTCTTTCACTACTTCACCTGTTCCTTTTCTTTACAGTCACTGAATGTGTCAAAACTCTCCACTTCTTTGTGCCTCTGACAGCAACAAGTTTCATTAACTCATCACACCTGCCACATTAGTAATACTCCTCAATATGTACTGATAGAAAACTCTAATCTGGCATAAGAAATGCACACACACGCACGTGTGCACACACGTGGTAAAGAAGCTGTACCAATAAGACGTGTGAAAACAGCTCCCAAGGAAAGCACTTCAGCAGGCGTTGGAGCCTGATCCAGACGTATGTACAGGGAGAAGAGGGGGCCATAGTGTTCTCCGGTCTCCATAATAAATAAGATTTAAATACCATATAGAACGGAATATGGAGGGAGAAGCAGAGCTAGGTGGTGCTGCCAAACGTATGGAACCAAAACAAACGCCATGTTTTGAAAACGGTTTATCGAAACACCAATTGCCTGAAGAGACTGAGTGATGATAATACAGACAAGGATTTTTCTGAATTCTGCTGCTACAATCTCTTCACTCAATCCATTCCAGATGTCCACCGTCTTATGTGGAAAACTAAACTTGTTAATGTTACTCAAACACTGACTTTTCGTGATATTCTTGGAATGTCCTCTATCTCCATCCTCCGTCAGTAAAACCCGGACTTATCTATCTGTCTTCTCCATACTGTTTATTAATTTATACATCATTATTAGAGAGAGAGAGAGAGAGAGAGAGAGAGAGAGAGAGAGAGAGAGAGAGAGAGATAGATAATTACCTGCTGCTGGTGTGCGAGTGTCTGCTTCATGAGCACGAGGCGAATGGACTGTTCCATGGCATACTTCTTGGCCCGCGCCACCATGTCCTTCTGCTCCGAGGAGAGGCGAGGCAGCGACTGGCCCAGCAGGTGCACTATGTCATCCTTCTTGGCACCTGCTCCTGGCAAGACAAGGCCCACACTCAAAAGTGTGATTACTGCTTCAGCAGGTGTGTGTGTGCGTGTGTGTGTGTGTGTGTGTATTCTGATATATGAAAGCAAATTCATATATATTCAAATCATAAAATATCAAGAAAGCACGAAGTGCAATTAAATGCAAAAGTCAATTATTGATCCCAATTAACAAAGTGATTTGGAAGCAGCAAATATTTCTCTGAGGCAACTGAGCAACATTATATCACACAGCAGGGCAAGTCTTATATCTATGGCTGACACATTTTTTTATAGATTTTTGGTAGAGGGAAGAACTGGACAAGGGCAACAAAAATTATTAAATAAAAAAAAGCCCACTAAGATGTCAGTCCCCGAACAGAGCAGTTAGCCAAAAGAATGGGATAAATGTCTTAACACCTCCCTCTAAAAAGAGTTCAGGTCATAGGTAGAAGGAAGTACCTCCTGAAGGTGCCCCTCTCTCTCTCTCTCTCTCTCTCTCTCTCTCTCTCTCTCACACACACACACACACACACACACACACACACACACAAGGAAATTGGAGAGACTACAAAAAATGGCTACAAGAATGGTTCCAGAATTTAAAGGGATGACATATGAGGAGAGACTAAAAGCTATGGATCTACCAACCCTGGAACAGAGAAGTGAGAGAGGGGATCTGATACAAGTTTATAAATTGATTAACGGAATGGACCAAGTAGATAATGAGAAACTAATCCTGAGAGAAGAATATGACACTAGAAGCACAAGATCGCATAGTAAGAAACTGGGGAAGGGAAGATGTCTGAGAGATGTTAAAAAATATAGTTTCCTGCAAAGATGTGTTGAGACTTGGAACAGTTTGAGTGAGGAAGTGGTGTCAGCAACGAGTGTGCATAGTTTTAAAGAAAAATTGGATAAGTGTATATATGGAGACGGGGCCAAACGAGCATAAAGCCCAGGCCCTGTAAAACTATAACTAGGTAAATACACACACACAAAGAGCAGTACTCACCCAGTATGAGGGAGCCACTCTGGTCCACCTCTCTGGTTGGAGATCTGGTCCGAGTGGGCCGGGCTTCTCCCTCTGTTAAATGAAGGAACACAGTTAGTGGTGGCTTGACAGGGGGACTCAACCCAGACATGGCCCCCTGCATTACTGTCAGAGGGGAGGCAGGGGTGTCGGGGCTGCTGGCTGGCTGACTGGCACCCATGAATGGTGTAATATCAAACCCAAGCTGAACAATGCCATTCATTGTTGTGGCACTTGAAATTAGTCAATCAAATCTTAGATGTATAACTTTCTACAATTATGCAAATAACTTACTTCCCATTTACTGAATTCTTGCAAAGATGTACTGTCCTACTCAATGAATGTCTGAATGTCACTGCTACAAACGCTCATACACAACACACAACTGTCCATACATACACACATACACACACACTAATCATAACGTTTCTACCACAAGCAGTCAATGTGATCTAAACGGACTACTGTGAGTGGTGTAAATATGAATGATGAAAACACCATCACTCCATTACCCTCTTCGTAACTTGCTAACTACACTAACCAAAAAACCTGCCAACAAATATCATGGAAAAAAAAAAAAAAAAAAAGTAATAAGCATAAAGGAAAAGTGATTTAGGCCCATGACAAAGTGGACAAGAAAGTCATCATTTCAAGAACACATGTAAGTAAATATGAAGGGTAAAAACAACGGACAAATAGAAAAGACTCAATAATACATCTAATAATGCAACTGAACTCATTCACTCTCTCTCACACACACACTCCAGAGCATCCCTCACATCTTGACCTATGCAAAAAACTAACACTAAAATAAAGCAGGAAAAATGTAGCTAGCTGTCCCTACACTACTCTGAGTCCCACAGTGCCTGGCCCTATCACAGCCGGCCACCAGTGCCATCTCGAGATGCGGCACCCCTGCCTGCCCCAGCCCAGTGTCCAGGGAGCCACGCTGGAGTTGTGTCCTCACATGGGAAGTGTTAGGTGGATTAGATGGACAGGGTGGAGACAGAGAGAGAGACTGGAAATTGATACAAGACACAGAATGGTATAAAAAAATATATAATATATATATATATATATATATAAATATGTATATAAATAAAAAGAAAACAAGAGGAACATGATTATAAATGTACTACTGGAGGATGAAGCAAACGCCACACCTAATCCAATATTCCAGCAAACTGAGATGTCTTTCGGCATTGTTTTTTGGGTTCCATCATTAAAGAGGGTTCCTTCTCCTGCCTGTGTGTGACCCCAGCCTGACGTGACCCTCACCCCTTAAAGCAATGACAGGCAACATAGAGCAATCAAAGCCTTCACTACCAATTAGGCATATGCTGGCAGTTAACACACAAAAGTGGCTGCTGGTGAAAAAAAAAGAAAAAGATCTGACGTGTGCTGACAAGTGACTGACACACACACACAAAAACTGTTCATGAACAATAATGATAATAAAAAGAGGCACAACTTGCCATGTCCCTTGCCAAAAGACAGATCATGTTAGCTGGCCTACAGGTGCACCATAGTGAGAACCATTACCACTGCTCTGGGGAAGCTACAATGCGCAAATAGCAGCCCCAGATAACTGACGCTCGCCATCCGCTGAACCTCCCTGCTGCTGAGGCCTTTCTGCCCACCTTACACCATGGAACGACAGAGAAAAAAAGAACAGGCATATCACATATTCACAAAAATAACATGTCACTCCTGCAGGGCGGTTGATTTGGAAAATAGGGAATAGTGGCGATGGTGGTGGTGGTGAATGGGTGCATGAGTCAAAGACAGAGAACACATTGCAAGGTAGAAAAACTGTGTGTGTGTGTGTGTGTGTGTGTGTGTGTGTGTGTGTGTGTGTGTGTGTGTGTGTGTGTGTGTGTGTTTCTTATCTTACTGCATGTATTCTAACATCCAGTTAAAAAGCTTCTTTATGAACATCTTAAAGATGTGTGTGTGTGTGTGTGTGTGTGTGTGTGTGTGTGTGTGTGTGTGTGTGTGTGTGTGTATACAAGGCCATTTTCAAGGCATATTACTATTTTTTGAGCTGCAAATTTAACTGAAACAATATTACTGATTTACATTAACAGTGATGAAAGTTACTTGGTAATAACTTACTCAAAGGCAACACTGAATTTTATAGACATTTTACATATGCCACATATAAAACACACAATAAAAATACAACACAACAGTTGTCACAACATTCACTTCTTACTTCACAAAAAATAAAACATGAGGCAATTTATAACAAAGCTGTCATGCCCAAAAAGACCAAATTACTGTCTGGTTCAATGTGGCACCAGACAGCAGGGCATGTCTCAAAGATGTGACTCTCTGGAACATGGCTGGTGTGTGTGTGTGTGTGTGTGTGTGTGTGTGTGTGTGTGTGTGTGTGTGTGTGTGTGTGTGTGTACATGACAGATGAAGAGGGGTTATGAGCCAGCCACACAGCCCTAGAGAAGGTGCTGGTGGCTGGAGCTCCGGATTCTAGCTGCCTCTGTCTATCTTCACAAGGCACACACAGTGGGGTGGGTGGCCAGGGGCTGCTCAACCCTGCAAAGAGTAGAATATAAAAACCCTCAAACCCCACGTGGGCACATGGTCTGTCCCTCCAGTGGGTGAGTAGGTGGTGAGTGAGTAAGAACGACAGGAAAATGCTTAACCCGGAAAGGAAAGGGAAGGCAATTCTATGCATTCCTCAGTATTTTTTTTTTTTTTTTTGCATGTTGTAAAGGCAATTCCATGCTCATATCTCTAAATATTAATTTCTCTTTTGTTTCGGCCACTTGCGACTGTTCTCAAGATTTCCGTGTGAAAGTGTACTGATCCTATTGTTTATGAGACTGGCAGCACAGCGACACCAGAGAAAGATGAACCCATACTCACGCATACCTGCAAAGATAACAAAACAAACAAAACACAAGATTACCATCACAAAGCAAAAGATGATCAGTGCAAAAAGCTTCACTTTGCTTTGTGAGGGAAGCAACAGCATCATCATCATCACCATCCTCCTCCTCCTCATCATCATCATCACTCCTCTTACGTCTATGGCTCAACTCTCCTTAGCTAAGTTGACTCTTGAACAAGGTTACAGTGGTCACTACTGTGCACATTATAATGAAGGACTACACTGCTCTCTCAGCATGACAATGGTTCACACAATGACATGTAAACAGAATGTCTGCCCTAAGGAGTCTGTAGGATCGGGGCGCAGCAATGGATCATCGCCATCGTTCGGCCAAAAGAATCGAACGATCTTTGAGTCGGTCCAACCTGTAAAAATGACAAGAAGAGAGAAGAAGACACATCATTAGTGTGGGCACCCTGCTGGTGACGGCTCTACTGACAATACCCGCCTGTCCCGCCCCCCTCCCAGCGGTCACCCGGCCTGCCCCGGCACCTCTCACACTGTCTGCCTCACCACACCACACCGCTGCCCACCACACGCCACGCTGCCCAGGCTGTGTGTGCACCTGTGCCACAGGTTCACCTTGCCTGTGGCCACACCACAACACAGGCCTCCTGTGCTAACAGTGTAATTATTCTGCAGACGGTAAACAGCCAAGAGACCAGCTACCAAACTGGTCCCTCTCAGCTTGTGTGTGTGTCTACTTAACAATAAACTGACACCCTCACTACTTGTATTGTACAAGATTCAAGATGATAAATACATGCACATTGGATCCCTTCATAATTGAAATATTGCAATTGCAAAGCATGTAAGAAACAAGAGAAAAATTAAAAACCAAATTTAACTTGACATTCAAAATAATTCTGCAACACATGCCCTGAGTGGTGATGTGCAGCACAAGCCAGCCACAGGTGTGCACACAACCTGAGCACCTCAGTACAAACAAGTAATGCCTCAACTCTCAATGTAAAATGCAAAATGATACAGAAAAGATATCACAGAGGAACATTAGCATCTGTTTAACTGTACACTCCCTGTGACACAAGCCTCCACCAGGCCTTGGGTGTGGGGACCCAGTGACACAACAGCCTGCAGGCAACGAGGCCACAAAACAGGCCATTGTGGAGCTCCAGACCTGTGAGGTGACACTCCCAGACACTAAGGGGAAGGTTACAGAGCAAAGAAAAGGTGCTGGAGCAACATTAAGGAGAGCTTTAGTACCAAAGGGATAGGGGAGAACATGGTGTAGCTGTGTCATGTCCAGCTGTCACTAGGAGGACAGTTCAGAAGGGATGCTTGAATTGACTATAGTACAGAGTAAGAACCAATGACTGCTAACACTCCTCTGTTTGGACCACTTTTGTACAATAGGCTTAGGGTCGCTTATTCAAGGTACAAGAAAAACCTGAGTTTCAAGGTACAATAAACAAATGAGTTTAGTTAGACTCAAGACTAGCACAGTCATGTGATGCAGATGTGTGTGTTTTCTAATCTATTGCAAGCCACACACAGACATCAGTCACTACCATTTCCTGAGCACAATGTATTATTTAGTGTTTATTCAGCCAGTCACAGCAAAATAGTAGCATTCCTGCTGAGTGGTTGACTGTTTGCATAATCCAGCCCATTTGCTGATTGTGCCAACTGTGTGGTCTTTCAACACAAGAGAACAATAAAGGACTTTGCTGGATTGAAACTTTGCACTAACACTGGTAGACCTCAAAAGAATCATTATGTAATAATAGCAGGTTAATTCTGATTAGATTAATAAACCTACTCTACAGGATCAGAGTTATGGTGAATTCTTATTCATGAGAGTGGTCCCACAAGATGTGACCCTCCAAAGCTGGTACAGTGTCATAGCAATCAGTTCATCAGCAGCAATGCCAGCTAAATAGCCTTACAACCTTTATCATGACTAGCTAATCAACCACTGCCTGTTTACAGGATAACACCAGCCTTTAAGCTTGCCTGGTCCTGTCCACACCATGACTGGATTATGACAATACAGCACTTGGTAGTCACAATGCTATAAACTGCAAACTCACAACTGTGTGCGTGCACAGCACATTTCATACATTCTTTCAGAGTTGTTACAGCCATTAAACAGGTTTGAGCTTAGATTCCAGTGACACTTTCTAAGAAGGTTTTCAGTGTCCCAGGCTTACTAACTTTTCCAGTGCAACAATTTTCCATCCTAATGTTGTCTTGGTCCACAGCAGCAGTGGTCCTGGGTGAGGCGGTGGTTGTCTTGAGCCTTGGCAGAACACGACACTCTCACACCTCATCAAGTAACACATTACACCAAACCTGACGCTCACATGCACGTGATCTTTGCCAACAAGAGGGAAGCTCCTGTCCACTTCTGTTCTCTCACACCCAGCCAACCCCTATACTCACTCACTCCAAAACTAACATGCTCACCACCAAAAAACTGGTACTGAATTAAGTGCAGCATGACAAGCTACAACACCACAGCAAAATCTATCCTCAAATTTGGTCACATGAAAATCAGCCATCCGATCTAATGTATTCTTAAGACTGGTAAGATCAGATCAACTGTGAAAGGTTAGGTTAGACTGGGTCAGAACACACAAGAACAACTTTACAGATAAAATTTTCATGAAAAGGAAATCAGTTGTGAATAATGGACAATTTTTCTTTGGAAATATGGTGATATTCATGTAATCCCTAAGGTTAATTATGGCTAAGCCTTTAATATCCTGAATGTTAAGAGCTTTTATAAACTTGAAATTTCAAAGTTTCTAATTATGGACATATGACAGTAGGAAAAAATGCCATTTACAGATCCTGACACAGGTTTTCCCTAAGGGAGACCTGTGCCTGTCACAATGGAAACAAGGAAGCATATCATAAGCAAACCCGGATGGTCATGCAGCCAAGCATGGTGGTGATGGTTGGTGTTGGCACCACCAAGTCTCACCAACCCCAGGGAGAATTTTCAACTTGTGGCATCATGGTGGCACTCAAAACACTTTACGGTTTCAGATATTTGGATACACAGCACTTGACCCACGGGTGGCTAAGCTCAGAGGTGATGACAGGCCTATACCAAAGCACCTGGAGTGAAGGGAACACAACAAGTCTGTCTCGGCCAGCCACACACATTCAAGGGTGGATACGTGTGTTCACCAAAAGTCTGCACCACAACACTCATAGTGACTGCCCTGTCACAATACAGGAAAGTAGAACATAAGCCTAAAATGGAAACTTAATTATACAACTGACAATTTTCTGGATTATTGGCATTCATATACTTCATTCTAGTTGCACTAAATGAACTCTTGTAATATTTTTTACTTCTACATCTTTGCTTCTTTCTGGGAATGATATGTGTGGGCTTTTTAACATCATTCTTGCCCTTGATGGTGCATTACAATGAAAGGTAACACAAAACTCCACAGGGCTCAAGATCCAAGCTTCAGAAACTCATACAAAACTCTCTGAATGAAGATGCAAGCTTTGGATGAACAGACCACTAACTACTGATGGAGATATCCACCCTTGATTACAATGTACAGTATTTTTTGGTTAACATCTCCAAATAGCTTTCAATTTACCAAGTTCCATGGTCTCCCTCAGCAAAGGGAGTGAGTAATGTGCATCTAGACACACTTCATCTATCAGCACATTAATGGAATAACACACAATGCAGACTTCATTATTAAAACAGAATAAGATGCATGTTAGAACAGTAATAGTAAAAAAAGCACTTGAGGCGATGAAACAAAACACATTTCCGGTACCTTGCCCTGCTTGGCCTTAGTATACACAGGAAAAGTAAAGCGTTTTGCAGCTTATAAGATGCACTTCGGACTTGCACAATGCTTCAAGGACCTGCCACATGAACCAAGGCAGAAATTTTGATAGCTACACTAATTACTCTCCTTACTTGCTGAGTGACAGTGTTTAAATTCTCCGAGTGCCATGGCTCCTCAAATCTAATAAGGATCTGGTAAAAGTTCAGAACACAAATCTAATTACTGCCACCAAAACAATGAAATGCTTGTATTAACTTTAAGCAGATTTTCCCTCAATGAAACTATTACTATCAAACTATGAAATACAAGATGAATCAGAGCAGATATTCCACTTCACAATTACAGAAGTTAAACCAGCATCTAGATGGATAATTTTACTAGCTTTGTCAGAGGTGGACTGACCAATGGTGGAATGACACACACAGCAAGAGTAAAGAGAATACAAAGGCAAGCATGATGACTCTTGTGTAGACTGCTCAAAATTACAGTCAAGTCAGTGCTCTCATCAGTTCTTATCCTGTCAACAATGACAAGACTGAATACAGATGATGTGATAGAATAGTAGATGACTGGCTATGTCAAAACATTAAAAACTCACACAAGTCTTTCAAAATGATACAGCATCTTATAAGCAACAAAACTGATCAACCTGCCTGGCAACACCTTCCCTAGACACACAAGCTCTCTCACTCTCTCTGTCACAGACACACACAGGCAGACAGTGGGGGCCTTCCCTTGCTGCTAACCCAAAGAAGTGTGAAGGAGAGCGCATGAGGAGTGACACACATACATCCACACCCTGGCACTAATGATAGGCCTCAGCGGCACAGTGCCGCACCACACACCCCTGCAGCCTTACCATCGTTTAGCCGCATCTTCTTCTCCGCTGGCTCCTCCGTCTCACCCTCCCCATTCTGAAACAAGCAAACACATTAACTTGTGATTTTTGCAACAATAAAAACCATCAAGATCAAATCAATATAAACATATACCATCTATGTGTAGTCAATTAAATTATAGATTAAGTTAGGACCCCAAATTATTCATTGCAACAGATTTCCCACATGCAATTTGGAACTTGTACCCAGCTCAATGTCCTTCCCTTACAAGTGTTAATGGTCTCAGGTTGTTGTTTAGGTAAAGACTGCACCAATAATCATCTAGTTTGTTGTAAAAGTTTCATTCTCCACTGCTGTAAGATTACTGAATACCTTGCACCACAATAGCAGGTTAGGTTAAGGTGCAGTCTAACTATTCTGTAAAGAGTCTTTATTTGTGGCTGACTTGCAAACTTGGCTTCCTTTCTTGAGCAAGACAGATGCAAGAGTGAAAATACTCATTAAAGATAGTGACCAGAGGATGCGACCTCAGTCACCTGCCAGCCCCTGACCTGCAGTGAACAGCTCTGGTCAATTACTGTATAACCTTGCCAAACACTGGAAAGTAGCATTGTCAAGTGTGGTATGTATACACAATACACACCTCAATCACTGGTATCAGCCTTAAAAAAAAAAAATTTTGATATTTTTTCATGATTATCAAAACTCATCGAGTGAGTGAGTGAGTGACTCACTAAGTAAGTACTGTGTGTGAAGGAGGTGGCCTCCACACACCCATCAACACTCTTTTCTCACCAATCTCAAGTGTCATCTACACCAGTCTCTGTTTCTGAAGATGACAGTGTGGGTGACACATGAGTGACAGGTGTCAGCCACTCCCCCACCACCCATGTCCTACTGGCACTTACTCATAATTGTTAAGCTTTCTAGTTTAATCCTTTGCTGTGTGGATACTACTGAAATAACATTAGCATGTCTATCTAAGACTTGGTCAGGTTAGGTTAGGATTAACTTCATTCAGATAATGCATTTCTCTGCTGATCCCTTCATTGTGTACATTACAAATGAAAAAGGGGCCATATTTTTGTCCAGAAATGAATATTGAAATAACATGAACATTTCCATCCCTGGGCTGGGCAAGACAGAGATCTGAACAAAGAGAGGTGTGTGGCACTGCCGCCCTTGGTACGGTGACAACAGCCAGTCTTGCTCTTGTTCCCACTGCTGGCATGCTAACATGGAATTAAACCTCACCACACACGAAGTGTTACATAGGTAAAGTTTAGTTAGGCTTGGGTGCTGGAGCAAGATCAGCAATGTGGCAGCCATCACAACCACCAGTGCAGCAGGGTTGTGTGACTCTTCATAACAACTACCAAGAATTGTTCACCAGCTGCTGATTCCCTGTGTGACATTAAAGACTATCATATTTCTGCCCACAGGCATGAAGCAAGTCTCAGAATAAACAAGCTCAGGTCAGGATAATACTGAAATAACATATGCATTTCTATCTGAGGGTTAAGTTAGGTCAGGCGGCTCAGCTCACTAATTTCTCCTCAGCTTAACTTGTCAGCCTTGTATAGATAGGATCAAGATGACTCAAAAAAGTCAGTTAATGTTTACTATTGGTCCTTCTCAGTACCACATCACACCACTACAGGTGTAACAGTATACACACTGTACATACTACTTTGTTTATTTTTCTTTTCCCACAACCAGCTATTGACACATATTGATGCTTTAGAAACTCAACACATCACACCAGAAACAGAGTTAGATTGGGTTAAATTAAGTTTGTTTTGGTTTAATTGGTCAGGGAAAATGAGATAGACAAAACTTTATATTTCTTGGAAAATACATAACGAGGCAAATGACCATATTTGCCAAAGGAAGGAACTGACATAAGTTTTTTCTGCCTTGCATAGCTAAGACCAAGCTGGAGCAAACCTACACATGCTTAAAAGTGCTTGTGGTGTATTTCTCATCAGTGCAATTGCCTACTGTTGCTAAAATGAAGGGCACTGTCTTATCATAGCCCCTCCAGCTTGCCTCATTTCCCAGCTCCCCCTTCACAGCTCTTTCACACGGCTGACATGACGTGGGAATGACAATATTATCCAAACCAACCTAACTTAACCTAGCTACCATAACCTAACCAAGCTATTGGACAGAAGGGTACTGAGGAAGACGTATCAGCAGTGTGTGTCACCTCAACTACATTAGGTCAGGTTAGGACTGGGTTAGGTTAGTTCTGGTTATCATATTTTCATTTCCACGTCCCGTCAGCTGAGTGAAAGAGCTACGAAGGAGGAGCCAGGAAACGAGGCAAGATGGAGGCACCACTACATTGGGACAGTGCTTAATTAACCTTTTCACTGCAATATGAAACAATTAACACCATCCGAAGCAATGCACATCTTTATACATTACAGGAAAGAATTGGACTAAAGAGCATATTTTTTACCATTTCTACAGCATTTAATGATTAGAAGTGGCTGTGGAACAAGTAAAGATGCCTCAGAATTATTGCAGCTTCAACCAATACACCACACGTTACTATGCACATTCTCACAGTCTAGATCACACTTCTACGAGCATTTCTAATCCCTTTTTACCCTATCGGAAATTAATAATAAGGTTAGGTTAAGTTTCCCAGGTCCCCAAGCTTGTTAGACAGAGAGAAAAAGAAATAAAAGATAGGGTACATTGGGTGAAACTACAAATTCAACAATGTCTCAGGGTGAACAGTTATCAAGGAAAGGTGTACCAATAAAGCAGGAAAAGGGTTAAGATGACATGTCCCTGCATTCATAGTGTTAAATGATGACAATTTAACCCTTACAGTATCAGGACGCGCTTAAATACTCCCTCTGGTTACTATTTAGAGATTTTAAACCGATGTAGAAACATATGGAATAGTAAAGACTGTGGCCATTAATCTTCTGACCTCCACAGACCCTCCCTGGTGCAAATAAAACCGTCTAATCACCCAAAACTCAGGTAGAAATGCATCCCGGTACTGAAGGGATGTAGTACTACTAATAATTCAAAGAGGAGAGGTCGCCACGGGTACTATTACGAGATTTGCGATAAAGTGAGATGGTTTTATTTGATCCTGGTGGACTTTTTAAAATATTCCACTTGTAGCAATGAAATGAAATGGAGAGAGAGAGAGAGAGAGAGAGAGAGAGAGAGAGAGAGAGAGAGAGAGAGAGAGAGAGAGAGTGTGTCCAGAAACAACTTAACATAAATAATAGGATAACAAAGGGCCACCAGGGCCCATCTAGGTTATCCTGTATCAGTCGCACAGCGACCTCGTCATCAGTACTTAACTTATCTTAATGATTTTGGAATAAATCTTTACGTATTTACCCTTCAAATACCACATGAAAGATGGAGTAAGATGTGTCCAAGCAATTCACTCACTCACACACACACACACACACACTTTCCCGGTGTGTTGATGTGGTCTCAGTCCTACCCGAAGATCGGTCTATGAGCTCTGAGCTCGCTCCGTAATGGGGAAGACTGGCTGGGTGACCAGCAGGCTACCGAGGTGAATCACACACACACACACCAGGCGGCAACGTTTAGGTGTGGCATCAGTTGTTGCCTCCACAACACCATATTTAAAGGTCCTACTGGTGGCTCTTGGGTCTCTACTGGTGCCCTGACTCTCTGGCTACAAATGTGACATACTGTTGTGGGCGTGTGGGGACTTACCATCAAGTTATGGCCATTACTATACAGCGTTGTAGGGGGAACCGTCACCTCCGCCGCCATTTTGATTACATAGATCTGTCCTGAAAGAGGCTGCGGTGCTAAAATAATCTATAATGTGTTGTATTGTTGATGAGAAGCTAATGTACTCTGCGGAATGACATGTAACAAATTTGGTGTTGTTTATCATATGTAAAGTTGTCTCTATAGATGTCTTTGTGTTAAATTATAATGGAGAAATTATTATACCACGTTTGGTATTGCGCTAAATATCGAAGTTCATTGAATTATTATGGATGGAAAAATATATGGTGATTAATGTACACAAAAACATAAATTGCTACTTATCCTCTTAATGTGCCTACCCAGGTAGAAATCATTTATACCGTACTGTTGATTTTTTTTTAGCAAGGTGTGGTTGTTTTCAATACACGACGAAAGCCATGCAAATATTTGATATACATTTACTTATAAACTTAAAATGAATTAATTGTTACCTAGAAAGCGTTTGGAAATAGTAGGCATATACATTTGATCTGACCCAGTACTCCCTACCGTTCAGGCGTGTCGAGTGACGTCGATCTCACACACACACACATTCTGGGGTATCTCTCTCTCTCTCTCTCTCTCTCTCTCTCTCTGTGTGTGTGTGTGTGTGTGTAATTCACCTCCTCCTCCTTGGTCGCCTGCTGGTCACCCAGCCAGTCTTCCCCATTAGGGAGCGAACTCAGAGCTCATAGACCGATCTTCGGGTAGGACTGAGACCACATCAACACACAACCCCTCGATTTACATCCCGTACCTATTTACTGCTAGGTGAACAGGGGCCACACATTAGGAGGCTTGCCCATTTGCCTCGCCGCTTACCGGGACTCGAACCCGGACCTCTCGATTGTGAGTCGAGCGTGCTAACCACTACACTACGCGGTGTTTGATCTGCTGCAGTCTCTGACGAGACAGCCAGACGTTACCCTACGGAACGAGCTCAGAGCTCATTATTTCCGATCTTCGGATAGGCCTGAGACCAGGCACACACCACACACCGGGACAACAAGGTCACAACTCCTCGATTTACATCCCGTACCTACTCACTGCTAGGTGAACAGGGGCTACCTGTGAAAGAAGACACACCTAAATATCTCCACCCGGCCGGGGAATCGAACCCCGGTCCTCTGGCTTGTGAAGCCAGCGCTCTAACCACTGAACTACCGGGCGTGTGTGTGTGTGTGTGTGTGTGGAGAGAGAGAGAGAGAGAGAGAGAGAGAGAGAGAGAGAGAGAGAGAGAGAGAGAGAATTATAATGAAAAGGAAGTTTTCCTACGAAGTAGACTACAAGAATGGAGTGTACATCGACTGCTAGTGATAAGAAAAAAAAAAAAAAAAAACCGCTGAATATATTGCTACGCTGGGCAGAGTAGCTGTGTGTTAGTGGTGGGCAGGAACCGTAAACTCAAGTATTCAAGGAACCGATTACTGGATGGGGCGATTTTAGAATACAAATTACTCTCCCAGTCCTAAGAGACTTTTAATCTGTGATGGATACTGAATGACTGTGAATGTAAATGGATGCACGGTTCAACTAATGATATACTCTTATCTCACGCAGGATTCCTTTAATATAAACATACTTGAGCTGTCCTATTTCGCTTCGTTATGATTCGATAGAAAAAGTTATTGTATAATAAGCAAATAATGAATTATGTTTTTTTTTTTTTTTTTTTTTCTTATTTAATCATGAAAATGACGGTTGTAGGTCCCACTCTCAGTTCAGCAGGCTTAACTCTTATGACGTGTCTTTTTTTTTTTTTTTCTTGGTGGGGGAGAAGGGAGTTATCACCCTACCATGGGTATTAGGTAATCTTTCATTGATTATATACATAGGTTCACGCTCCATTCACACAGGGATTTACTCCTATCTCATAACTATTGTCCTTTGTCAGGGCATGGGGGAGGGAGGGATAACTCACAAGCACTCAGGGTGGCTACGTAGCATCACTACGTATTGCACATATACATGAAGAGGGAAAACATTCACATCACATCACGCAAGACTGAAATCATACACATTTTCATAATTTTATTTACATACATAATATTGTTGAAATATTTACAGTGCAAAATGAATATATACACATAAATCACGACTTTGATTAAATTGGTCTCAGGCAGGTAAATCAGCAGTCTATCGATATAAATAGAGAATAAGAGAAATTAATAGTCTGCCTTTTAAGCACCTCGTTTCTTGTCCCGCGGGAGCTGCCAACACTCGCTGTACAACTAGACACAATTTGATATATACTGCTTTGACAAATAACCAAACCTTGACACTATAACGAAGAGAAAGATGTCACAATAACCAGTAAATCATTATGTGATATTTTCACAAGTATAGTATCTAATCCATGATAGATTTAGTAATAGATAGTTATCATAGACATTCATACTATCATACACAAGTAGTTCCTTCACAAACATACTTTCTGCTACTGGTTAAAACGGCAGTATTGGTCTTGTGGTGGCGGTGATGGTAACAGTGGTGGTGGCGGTGGGCTATACTGACCCATACACACCCACACACACAGCCATAAACACTAAAAAAAAAAAAAAAAAAAAAACACTTGTATACCGAAAACACTCATAAACACACTCATAACACCCCTACACGCATCCAGAACATGTCTACACACACACACACACACACACACACACACACACACACACACACACACACACACACACACACACACACAAATAAGTGAAGTGAAGTGAAGTGAAATGTTGCTATATTACCGACAATTTTCAAGCAGCACCAAACACCAATTAAGCACCAGCACCAAGCAGCAGAACATGCAGTGCAAGCCTTCGCCACAACCTTCCACACTGCCTTATCTTCATCAATTAAAGCAGTGGTTCCCAAACTTTTTCAGCTTGTTACCCAATTTAACATGCCACATAAAGCATGTCACCCCTTTCACTTATGATATTACTTATAATAAGTTTACTTTACAACTTTATTTAGTAAGACAAAGTTAACAATAATCCTAATACTGGGTACCGCATTGTTTTCTTGATTTTCAGAATTCATAACTTTTTTTCTGTCACCCCTCCATTACCCCCGAAAATGGTTAAATTACCCCCAGTTTGGGAACCACTGAATTAAAGGTATTTATAAGGCCATTCACTTCCTTTACATATGAGAGTGAAAACAGTACGCAAATATTAAAAGGTGATAGGTATAACGATCATTACAGAGGCAAGGCGCCAGTATTAACAGGTGATATTTGCTTTCTTCACTTACCATAAACCAAACATGTGTCAGAATGCAGCCACCAGTCTACTATTTCTTATTCCCTAGTCAAAAGTTCCCTGTATGACTTAATTTTGGCTTGGTGAGATGATAAAGAGGTCCGCCACCGCTGTTGCCTCCGGGCCGCCTCCCCCGGCTCTTTTCCAGCCATCACCCCCGGGCAGCTTGTGGGGTCAAATATTTTTTTTCAAATATATCTTCACTGTAATATTACGCTTCCATGGTATGTTTTTATGGTTTCTATAAATGTTTCGTTGTGTTTGAAGCATTTTCCGCGTCTGTATTACGTATATATGTAACGTTTAGTGGTGTTTTATTGCGTATGTTAAAGGCTTTCTAACGATCAAAATTTTTAATATCCTATTTTGAGATTTTTTATTTGAAGCTATAAGTAAGCATTTATAGTATCAAAGAATCGTCTATACTCTTTTATGTGTGAAATCAATCTATTGAATGAAATATGTGGACTTTGAAATGGCGTTTGGTGCTGTTGAAGAAAAAGTCTCATTTTTATTTATTTTATTTGCTCACGTTTCAGCTTCTAGGTCTAACTCGCTGTAGAATGCCTTTAAAGATAGCTCAGACTTCCTGCAATGTGGTAAAATACTCGCCAGGTGAAAATGGCTTGACTTTCCAGGACGTTTTAGGAAAGTAATTGTTCAAAATGTTTTATACTTTTAACATAATTGATTTGTACATTTTTTTAAAAACTAGTTAAGCTGGAGATATTTTGATATTTTCAAAATTAGTTTAGATATTTATCACGTCATAAAATGTCATGCATTCGGCCATGGCTTTATTTTTTTTTAAAGTAATTTTTTAAATCAAATTATTTACGTAATTTAACAGAGTCATTCCCGTTCCCGTTCTCTCTGATAACCATAGCCCAGGTGGTGACTCATCATAGCCCCAAGCTGGCGCCTCTTTTCCAACACCGCAGTTCATCAATATTTTGCCTAATATCTAGTGATTTCTACGTGTTTTCGTGTGTTTCTAGGTTCAGATGTGTAGATATTGGTAGCAGAAGGAGGAAGAAAGGAGAAAATAAGGAGGATAAGGAGGAAGGAAGGAGAAAGAGAGGAGGAAGTGGAGGAGCAACCAAGCCACAATACTTAAGTCACCCAACATTTCCTCAATATTTTGTCTAACATCTAGTGTTTTGATGTGTTTCTAGGCTCAGGCGTGTAAATGAAAGTAATAGAACGAAGATGATGGAGAGACAATGGAAAAAGATGAAGAAGAAATGAGAAATAGAAGCGGTATAGGAGAAGGAGCCAAGATATAATATTTAGGTAGGTGTCCCATTTAATCTTAACGTTCTTTATAATGCATACGGTTGGTTTTGGGATATATTTGGATTGTTTCAAGTGTGTTCAGTATTGTTGCAGGGTGTTATGAGTATGTTTGCGTGTTTTAAGTGTGTTTTAGGTCTTTTAGATATATTTTATGTACCTTTAGTACGTGGATTGAAATGTGTTTCAGTATTTGCATGTTTTGAGTGTGTTTTGGGGAGGATTTTGAGGGGTTCTGTGGTGTTTTGAGTGTGTTTAAAGTATAATTTTGAGTGTTTTAAGCCGTGTGGGTGTGTGTTAGGAGTCTTTTGGATGTGTGTGAGGGTGATTTGGTGTATATATTGAGTGTTTCTAATAAGTTTTAGGTGTGTTTGGGGGCATTTTGAGGGGTTGCATGGCTTTTTGAGTGTGGTAGAGGATGATATTGAGTGTTGTAAGTGGTTTGCGTGTGTGGGGGTGATATTGGTTTATATTGGGTGTTTTCAGTGAGTTCTAGGTGCATTTTTGAGGTGTTGCATGGTGTTTTGACTGTGTTTTATGTTAGTTTTGAGTGTTTTAAATGGTTTGGGTATGTGGGGGGGTGATTTTATCGTACAGTGATGTTTCTAGAGTGTTGCTTGGTTTTATGAGTGTGTTTTGGGTTAGTTTTAAGTGCTGAAAGTGGTTTGTGTGTGTAATTGGGGAGTTAAGGGTGATTTTGGCATACACTGGGTATTTTTAGTGAGTTTTAGGTGTATTTGAGGATTTTGGGTTAGTTTTAAGTGTTGTAAATGGTTTGTGTGTGTAATTGGGAATTCGGCGTGATTTTGGCGTACATTTGGTGTTTTTAATGAGTTTTAGATGTATTTGAGGACATTTTGAGGTGTTGTGTGGCGTTTTGAGTGTTTTGGGTTAGTTTGGAGTGTTATATATATATATATATATATATATATATATATATATATATATATATATATATATATATATATATATATATATATATATATATATATATATATATATATATATATATATTATACCCTATGTTGTGACGTCATAGGATATCTACCTATCAAACCACAAAGAAATGATGGTGATATGGCAACAGTAAATCGGTGCCTACTATTGGCCAATGACCAGTATGAACGAACTTTTTATATATTATTTGAGCAATTCCTTTGAATAATGGATGCAAGCCTGGCTGCAGTACACATGATTGTATTATACTCTACTTCATTCATCTGTAGACACTGGCATTTGCAAGGATTCCTAAATAATATATTGATGATAACATTCTTTTAAATAAGCACTATTTGTGATTTGTAACTCATGCGTATCTACCATCTGTATTCATGTGGAACCGTTAAAGCGGAACCAGTTCCTGCCCAGCTCTTGTATGTGTGTGACTTCCCCATCATACACAGGGTTCGGTTAATGTCACGTAACCAGAGGTGGGCAAGTGCGTTCCCTTCAGTGCGTTCCTGCGTTTTTGCGTACATGCGCATATCCTTTTTATGAATGCAGGAATGCAAAGTTTTTCAAAGGAACGCGAGTAAGAGGAACGCACCGCGTTTCAAAACGTTCCTGTGTTACAAGCGTTACGAAACGATTTGTTTCCTTAAACGTTTTCAAACGTTTTCAATGGAAACACCAAAGACGACATTATAATATACGCGGCAACATTTTGTCGCTTACGTTCAGGCGGGAAGCTCTCCCATTGGTCGGTCATTGGCAAAGACGACCAAACCTTTAGTCATTTATGTTTAGGCGGACGCTCTCCCATTGATCAGCTGTTATAGCTTTAATCTCTTGCTATCTAAAATTTTTTAATCTATCTTCAATAGGCAGATTCTTCAACATCTGTCACTTCACAATCTTCTATCTTATCGCCAGTATGGCTTTTGTCATAAGACAGCTCTACTAATGATCTTCTGGCCTTCCTTAGTGAGCCTTGATTGTCCTCTTTTAGAGATTTTGGTGAAACTTTTACTGTTGCCTTAGACATTGAAAGCCTTTGATAGAGTCTGCATGGCACAAAGCTTTGATCTCAAAACTGCCCTCCTAAGGTTTCTATCCTTCTCTGAGTTGACGTTCTCTCTGCAACTTCATCTCAAGTTTTCTCTCCCATCGTTGTATTGCTGCTGTGGTAAAGTCATTGTTCTTCTAAATCTGTTGACAGTGGTGTTATCAACTCTCTTCCTATTATTTATCAATTATCTAAACCAAACTTCTTGTTCTATCCACTCCGCTTATGATACCACGCTACATTTAGTATACTCTTCCACGTCTTTTCAGAGACGACCAATCCTTCAGCAAGTGAACAGATCACGCAGGGACGCCACAGAGCACCTGACTAATCTCTCTTTGATTTCTGATTGGGGTAGAGAAAACTCAATAGTGTTCAATGCCTCGAAAACTATCAACGAGACAACCTTGCAGACAAGTATATCTCTTCTTCAATGACACTTTTTTTCTATGGAAGATGGCCAAGGGCAACAGAATTATATATATAGAGTCCAATGGTGGATACTGGGTCAATAGGGAGCTTGTGAAGACTAGATGCATTTCTGGGTAAAAAGGATAAGAGGATACATGTTTGCACGGTTTGTAAAAGAACTGCTAAATCTTATATATCAAAATAAAGAGATCTAATGCATTCACTTCGTACAAGACGCCAAACTCTCACCCCAAGATCAGAGAAAGAGAACATCAAAACCTCTTATAAAATTTAAGTCAAAATATATGAGTCTACCCTCTTCCAGAAAAAAAACTTCCCACGACTTAAAAGAAAACTAAATTCACAGTAAATATGGAGGGCAAACAAAAGAATATGAATCGCGTCACCAGAACGAATGTGTGGCCGTCCAGAAAAGGGAGAAGAAGCGATTAATAATCATCCTCCATTAAAATTTTGTAGTAAACTAACCTACTTAAAATGGCAGAGATAGAAGCTGAAACTTTAAATGCATTGCCAGAGCGCCAGCCAGTTTAATACTTCTTTTGTTTATTTATTCATCTATTTTTAACTCCTTCAGTCATATTCATTCTGCTTACTATTTAATGAATTTATACAGCTTCAGAAACTTAAAGAGGGGATTGAAATAGTGAAAATTCTGTTCATTCATCTCCTGACCTCCATAAACCCTTCCTAATGTAAAGAAAACCGTCTAATCATACCCAAACTCATAGTAAAAAGGCGTCCCAGTACTGAAGAGGTTAAGGGGACGGTCTTTGTAGCTCCTCATATCCTTGCCGTGTTTTGAAAGATGCAGCAAATTGACCTTTTACTCCTACTAAGATCCCTCCTTGGCTATAGAGAACAAAATAGACAAAATAACCGTTTGACTCTTCAGGGCAGCGTCACCTGTCCTTTCAAGCCCTCGGCGTGGCTTCAGCTTCCTCACAACTCTGACCTGTCATCCTTTTCGCTGGGCAAGTCTTTCATTCAAGCCTCAGACTTCACTGCGTCACCATCCTTGTGTCTGACATAAAAAGGAAAAAAATCTCGTCTTTTCCTCTTGCTCCTCGGCTTCCTGTAAACGTTTTCTTCCCTTTCATGCTTTTTTTTTTTTCATTCCTCGATTTGAAATCATCTGTCCTTCCTGGATGACTGAAGTGTAAATACATGTCTTTCTCTACATTGGCCTCGTTCGTTTTTCATATATTTCTTTGCTCTACTTCTGTCAATAGTCTGCCTTTCTTTATCACATCCGTCTATGTTTTTTTTCTCTGTTTTAATAGTCTCTGCTTCTCAAAAAAAAAAAAAAGTCAAGTTATTAAGCCATGTTTCCAGATTTTCCACGTTAATGATACTCTGTTAGACATAAAAAAGAAAGAAAAAGTGTGTTCCTTGATCCAGGCATAAGCGAGGCATTTAATTTCCTCTCTGTGTGCTGGGCGTATCTCTCTCTTTATCCACATCCTCAATAGTCTTTGCATTAAGCTAGTTACGTGTTCAATTCAACCTTGCAGCCCCTCCGCGTCCTGAAAATTCTGTATGACTACCTGAAACACTCCTGTGCCTTACTCCCGCTACTTTTAACCTCTTCAATACTGTGACACATTTTACCTTGATATTTGTGTACGATTAGACCATTCTATTGACATTAGGAATGGTCTGTGGAGGCCAGAAGATTAATGGCCACAGTCTTCACTATTCTAATCCGTCACATAAGTTTCTGAAGTCGTAGAAAGTCACCAAATAGTAAGCAGAATTAATATGGAAATGTGTCATGGTACTCAAGGGGTTAAAAGCCTCTGATTGAAGTGGCACAGATTCTTAAGGATATTTCTACGGTTCTAGTGAGATTTACAAGGTTTCTACAGTCTTAACCTCTTAAGTACCATGACGCGTTTCCATACATATTCTCCTCACTATTTGCTAATTTCTATGCAGCTTCAGAAACTCATGTGGGGGATTAAAATAGTGAAGACTATGGCCATTAATTTTTTGACCTCTATAGACTCTTCCTAATGTCAATAAAATGGTCTAATGATACACAAATCTCAAGGTAAAAAATGTGTCTTAGTACTGAAGGGATTAACACGAGAAACACTCTTAAGAACCAAGGAAAGCATCTCTGTCAACTTAAACCCCTTCAGTACCGTCTCGCTCTCTTCTCAGCACCACCAGTCCTTGTTCCTCTCACGGGCTTTTCTCCAGCACATGTTTTTGATATCTTGGTGCTTGGCAGTTCTGCAGTGGTCATTTTCCGTTTCCACACATTTACACATTGATCACAAATACTTTAAAAAAACTCTAGTTGAAGCTACAGGGATTTTAAGTTATTTTTCTTATGGTTCTAGTGACATGTTAACAGCATTTCTACATTATTATTAAAAGGAAAAACACTCTTGAGGAGCCAAATAGTCCTCTCTGTGGTCTCTGAAAACAGTCGTTGTGAGAGAGCAAAGCATTTTTTTTTTTTTTTTTTCCACCGAAAAAGAGTCTTGGTGTTGTTTTCACCATTTTCAGTCATCTGTCAGTTTTACATCTTGCTCCAAATTTCCTTGACTGGGATCAATAAAAAAAAAAAAAAAAAGATGCACGTGTGAGGGAAGGCAGTGAAGGAAGGCGCGCCCCTCACCTCCGCACACGACAAGGCGTTAATGTTTTCTTGATGAAGCGTGGAAGCTGTACAGGGACTGCTCTTCCCACACTAACGTACCCCTGCCATGCTCCTCGCAGGTTCAGCTCAAATAGCGTCGCAGGAAGCACATGTGTGTCAAACCTTAAAGCCGTATTCTAAAAACACTTTCTTTCTTTTCCCGGGTATTCTTCAAAGGCATGGAGAAAACAAGCAATTAATCTGTCATTAAAATCGCAAAAACATCCTGAAATACACGTGCAAGCAGAGTCCCGTTAAATGCATGTGGTGGAGATGGGACTTAGAGGGGTTTCAGAACATGGTCGTGACAGCGGCCACTGGTAACATGATGTACATACATGAGTCCGTTCTTAAGAAGGGCTTGACTAATCGCATTTTCTCTCTCATTAAAAGCTATTAACATCACGCTGCTGTCACCATCACCCTCCCCTCCTTTGCCTTCCTTCTTACTTTAATAAATTTTTCCTTCCCTTCTTCTCTCTTTGATATCTTCCTCATCCCACCAAGCTCCTCTCTCTCTCTCTCTCTCTCTCTCTCTCTCTCTCTCTCTCTCTCTCTCTCTCTCTCTCTCTCTCTGAATTATGTTATAACACTTGAAGGCGATCTACAGTACACACACACACACACACACACACACACACACACACACACACACACACACACACACACACACACCCACACAAACACAACACACACACACACACACACACATACACAGGTCATAAAACAGTCTAATGATCTCCTAAAGCTCCCTAATGACAACATCAACCTGATTACACAGTCCATTCCATTCATAAACTATTAAATAACGATTACATAGATTTATAAGCAGGAAAGACACATTTTAAGTACTATATATGTATTTACGTCTCCTCCTCACGTGCTGTTTTTACTAATTGTACATATAGAACCATTAGTTACATTAATACTCAGAGCTGACCGACTATTACTGCAGAGATACACGTGAACCATCCGCGACTTGCATACCTCTCGTTCGCTCTCTCTCCGTAGTGTTGTAATGTGGCTTTTTGTTTGTATTTTTCGTTTATTATGATTTTCGTAATGTGTGTGTGTGTGTGTGTGTGTGTGTGTGTGTGTGTGTGTGTGTGTGTGTGTGTGTGTGTGTGTGTGTGTGTGTGTGTGTGTGTGTGTGTGTTTACTGTATGTTTAGTTTAATGCATTTTTCGTGTAATGTTTTCCTTCTTGCTCTTCTTTTTCTTTTTGTTTGGTTTTGTTTTGGTATTTGGCATTTTGTGTTTAGTATTTCTGTCTACTGTGGGTCATAAAAGATCGCATATGTTTTACCTGAAATAATTGTTTGTCCTTTTTACAATTCATTTTTTATATTTACTTCGTACATTATCCAGTTTGTGTCCAGTAAACTATCACATTTACTTCTCCATGCATTCCATGAGACAGATGGCTTGGTAGATAGACAGTGACTGGAAACACGGGATGAAGCGATAGTATTTTATCCCTTAAGAGAGAGGTTTCAAGACATTGTCCCTGAACTTTGGCTAATTCTTTACTACTACTCTTTAAGGGAACCAGTGCATTTCAAGTGGGCCTTTTTTTTTAATGTTTTGTTGCCCTTGGCTGACTCTTTATGGGAACCAGAGCATTTCAAGTGGGCGTTTTTTTTTTTTTTTTTTTTTGTTGTCTGGCTGGTTTCCCTCCTGCATAAAAAAAAAAAAAAGTCTCGGTGAGCGGCCGTGGCTGGTGTGGTGAGGCGTTGTCAGTCAGTTGCTGGTTAGTGATGATGTGTTAGTGCCGAGTGACTGGCTGATTTGAGGCGTCACTGCAAGGGGGTCATAACTTTACATAATTGTTGTTCATTGGGGTTAATTTGCGTTTCTTGCAATTGTAATAACCAAAGAAAATATTGTCAATCAGTCTTAAAAAGATTATATAATATTGCATCGTATTTTCATGACCATTTTAACCCCTTCAATACTCGGACACATTTTTACCATGAGATTTGTGTACGATTAAACCATTTTATTGACATTAGGAAGTCTATGGAGGTCAGAAGATTAATGGCCAAATTCTTCACTATTTTATTCTCCCACGTGAATGTCTGAAGCTGTATAAAATGACCAAACAGTAAGCAGAATGAATATGGAAGCGCGTCATGGTACTTAAAAGGATTAAAAGCGAGTGTCTACTATTCAAAGCACTAATATATATATATATATATATATATATATATATATATATATATATATATATATATATATATATATATATATATATAACAGATGGAGAGTGAGAGTAATAAGGACAAGTCAGGAATAGTTACAAGGCAAGACCGAGAGGAATATGCCGCTCGGTGAGGTGACTTGTGTCGCTGCAGCGGTGTGGGGCAGACAGGCGAACGGCCAAGTGGACAAAGAAGCCTTATTTGTACAGGGTTGAGATCATAAGACCATAGGAGACAAACCAGTGATGCAAGAAGCCAGCATATACACGTGGCAGTCTCTACAGTAACTACATGTATAAGCTTATGAGGTTACTCTATTGCTTTTATTAACGTACCGACTCGTGACGCTTGCACATTCTATACAGCCATAAGAACTTAAGACGAGTGGTGCAACAAGCTACTACATCTACACCTACACGAGGCAATCTGTAGTGCACATGCGTTAGTTTATACGATTGTGGAGCAGAGAGTAAAATGAAATAGAGTAACATGAAAAAAGTAACGAGAAAAAAAGTAACGGAAATGAGTAACAAAAATATTGAATGATTTTTGTCTTTATTTTGGGCCTAACCTAACCACTGTTGCTTTTTTTCCCTAAATAAAATTACTAATTACTTTTTTCATAATTTTTTAAAAATCTAGCATTATTTATTTATTTTTTTCGTTACCGTTATTTTCATAATTTCTTTCTGACCACCAGCTTACACGAGACCGCTCCTGTTGACTAGTTTTGTTATTGCTCAATTCTCTTGTATGTGCTGCAGTCAGAGAGAACATATGAGCTAAAGGGTTGACACAAGAAGCCAGTATACCTAGACATGATAGTCCCTCTGTAGAAGTGCAAGTGTAAGCTAATACGACACAGTTCTTTATTGTCGCACGTATCTTTTTATATATCCTGCAATCTTAGGACTATAATAGTAGAGCCAAACTGATGATATAAAAGGCCAGTAGCTCTACACGTGGTAGCCTTTTTTGTGTTCGTGTGTAAGCTTATACGAGACGACTCACAGTAGCTTTGTTGTCATGGCAGAGGCCGCTGCGCGTGACTCCTGTATGTGAACTTGGTAGCGCGTGGTGAAGTGTCTTGAGAGGAAGGTCTGGGAGTGGAGTGGGGAGGCACGTGTTCTGAAACGCTTTGCTCTCCCCACATTACGACTATTTCTAAAGGCCAGAGAGATGATTAGCCGGATTTTCAAGACTGTTCTCCTATTAATGGTGTAGTCTGACTGTCTTCAGCCTCTTTCTCTACGCCGGAATGTTGCATCTCTTGCTATCTTTTATCGCTGTTTTCATGCTAACTGCTCTTTTGATCTTGCTAACTGCATGCCTCCCCTCATCCTGCGGCCTCGCTGCACAAGGCTTTGTTCTTCCTCTCATCCCTATTCTGTCCAGCTCTCTAATACACGAGTTAAACAGTACTCTCAATCATTCATAACTTTCTCTGGTAAATTCTGGAATGATGGTCATTTTGTTGTCCTCCGTCCACGTCTGTAGTTGGTTTAGAGTGGACTGCAGTGCTGAGAAGTCTGGGTTGGTGTTGTTGACGGGTACGCCCACGGTGCAGTCGTCCACATACTTCCAGCGGTGGGGGGTGTGGACGAGAGCATCGTTGATAAGGATGAGGAAACACAGGGGACCCATCTTGGTCCCCTGAGGGACCCCGCATGTGAGCTGTTGGAAAGAGGAGACAGAGCCCTGATAACGAACGGCCTGACGCCTTCCCGTGAGGAAGTCTGCCAGCCACGCTATCAGGTAGGGAGAGAGGCCCAGAGTGATGGCTTTATTTATCACAACAGTGTGATCAACAAGATCAAAGGCCTTTCTGAAGTCCACAAAAGCAATAGCTAGAGAAGTGTTGCGTTTGTCCAGGTGGCTGTGGACGAATTCCAGGAAGCTGACAAGGTAGTGAGATGTGGAGGTGGATTTAATATTGCCAAATTGTTGTGTGTCAATAGAGTTACAAATTTTGTTATAGGCCCAGTCGAAAACAAAATCTTCACAGATAAGGCTGGGTATAGGGGTGATGGCGACTGGTCTTAGATCATTCAGTGACTGTGGATTAGAAATTTTGGGGAGGGGGGTGACGTAAGATGTCTTCCAGTCATCGGGGCAGGAATGTTGAGCAAGGGAGGCATTGATGATAGAGCAAAGGGGTGTGGCAAGTTCTGGGGCAAATTCTCTGTAAATTTTGATGGGGAGGTCAGTGGGAGTGGTGGATCTGTTTAGTTTAAATTTAAGAAGCTTCCTGTAAACATCAACCTCCTGGACAAGGGGTGGAGGGGAGGAGGCAGGGAGGTAGGCTGGGAGAGTAGTGGAGTGAAGGGGAGGGAGTGTCTGACAGATCGCAGCGAAGTGACCGTTAATCTCTTCGGCCGCGCTGTCAGGTGAAAGGTGTGAAACACAGGGAAGAGAAGAGGCTTGCTTTTGTAAACCACACAAAGACTTAATCTTGTCGTACCACTTTCTGCCTGCTTCTGTATTTCCATCTTCCCTCGACTTGACACCATTAAAGAGGGAGGTTTCAAGACATTTGTCCCTGACTTTTAGATAACTCTTATTATCTTTAAGGGAACTAGCAATCCAGTGGGCCTTTTTTTCATTTTTTGTTGCCCTTGGCCAGCTTCCCCTTTGGCATAAAGAAAAAAAATTGTCACTGAAATAGTAAAAACACTTAAAAATGTGGTGGAGGTGCGACGTATAGAAGAGTTTCAGAAAATGGTGCTTACAATGTGTGTGTGTGTGTGTGTGTGTGTGTGTGTGTGTGTGTGGAGATAATGAGGCAGCTGCTGCTTGAACTGCCGCTCCTGGAGTAGGTGTCTGGCCTGTATAGAGAGACAGATGGTGGATATTGTAAGTGGTGCAGGAAAACACGGGATGTCTAACACAGTCTTCTTCATTAAAGAGAATAACTCTGTGCCAAACCGCTATGATAGCTAACCCCTTCAGTACCGTGACGCGTTTTCATATTGATTCTGCTTACTATTTGGTGATTTTATACAAGCTCAGAAACTTATGTGGGGTTCAAAATAAAGAAGACTGTGACCTTTAATCTTCTGACCTCCGTAAAACCCTTCTTAATGTAAATAAAATGGTCTAATCGTACAGAAATCTCGCGGTAAAAATGTGTCTCGGTACTTAAAAGAAGACTGCTAAACGTCCACCGTAAGTATTTTTAATGTATTACTGGAGTCCTGCCTGTAATATCGGTAACAGAAAACGGGAAAGTGAAGGTGTAAGAGAGAGAGAGAGAGAGAGAGAGAGAGAGAGAGAGAGAGAGAGAGAGAGAGAGAGAGAGAGAGAGAGAGAGAGAGAGAGAGGTTTTAAGATAGGCTGTACTCATAATACACCTTTAACCTGTAAAATGACCAAGATTATGTGTATGTAATGTATAAATAAAGAGAGAGAGAGAGAGAGAGAGAGAGAGAGAGAGAGAGAGAGAGAGAGAGAGAGAGAGAGAGAGAGAGAGAGAGAGAGAGAGATTAACTACAAACACACACATAAATGATCTAACCAGAGTCTTAAGTAAATGAGTGTACATAACAAACACTCGTATTCTGAAACGTTCAAAGCTTTCATAGACCATTTTCAAGGCCACAGGGATGATAAGTCGGGTTCTAGTGATGACAGAGAATGCTTGTTAAGTCTTTCACTGCTGTATGTAACCGTTCACGACGGTTTAGGGCAATATGTGTAGTCCTTAAAACCTTCAGTACTGGAACACAATTTTACCATGAGTTTTGGGTATGATATGACGATTTACATTAAGAAGCGTCTATGGAGATGATTAATAACCAGAATCTTCACTATTTTAATCCCCACGTAAGTTTCTGAAGCTGTATAAGATCAGATCACCAAATAGTAAACAGAATGAATATGAAAACGCGTCCTGGTACTGAAAGAGTTAATTGCATGTACAAGAAAGAAAGGAGAAAAAGAAAAAGGAGTACATTATCTAATTTCTAGCCAGTACAATGTTTACAAGTGGCTATGGAACAAGAAATGATGTCTCGGAAAGGTTAGTCATGAAAAGATTCCCCAAATGGCAGAGTGTTAATTTAATCATAGCATTGATATAATCTTGAAACAAAATTTGGAAAACATCAACAACTTCCACTCGAGCTTGTTAAATTATAACTTAACACGAAAAACTCTTGTATATTCTAAGGAACTTCCATTTAGAGCCTGATAAATTTATACTGGAATCACAAAACACACTTAATCCCTTCAGTACCAGGACGCGTTTCCATATTCATTCTAGTTACTATTTGGTGATTTTATACAGCTTCAGAAACTCATGTGGGGATTAAAATAGTGAAGACTGTGACCATTAATATTCTACCTTCCATAGAACCTTTATAATGTCAATAAAATTATCTAATCACACACAAAAATCAAGGGAAAAATGCGTCCCAGTACTGAAGGGGTTAAAAAGCATCAATAACTTCCACTACCGGCTGTTAAAATACCGCCAAAATCACTGAAAATATTCTTGAAACACATATAACTTCTATTAAAACCTGTTCAATTATCACTAAAATCACAAAAAGGCAATAAAAAAACCAGCAGTAATGAGCCAATAAATCAAAACTCCAGCTGTAATCATGAAAATACTCTTTAATATAATGAGTACAGCTTCTAATAGTGTGGTAAAACATTCACCAAATCATGAAGACGTCCGAAATAACATCCAAGAGAGCATGTTTAAACTATTATACGTACTTATGTTATTAGAATATTTTGGATATCCTAAATACATTATACTAACATCAACATTAAAAAACATCAACAGCTTTAAGTAGAATCACTAATAATCGTGAAAAATACTCTTGAAAATCCCAAATAACTTTCACTGGAGACTCGTTATATCATCGCTAGAATAGATAACAAGAAATACACTAACAATTTCAAACACCTTCCATCACAAACTGTTCACACATCGCTTATAACCACGCAGACATTCTTGAACGCCGACAAAAACTTTCAGTAGAGTCATCCAAACTTTAACTATAGTACAAACATGGAAGCACTCTTTGAAAACCTCCATTCCCATCCACGAGAATATTTCCATGGTAGAGAGAAAGACTCCGCATCATCAGTGAGAATCAAAAACACTCCCACGAACCTGGCTAATCATACATACAGCTTTCAAAACAGTCCAGGAGAAAAGAACAAAACACACCAGAACACGAGACTTACTCAGGGAAAGCTACAAACACACGGAGAAAGATTGCTGTGTGTTTGCCTGACCTCCAGTGAAAATGATCAACAATTTCTCCTTTCTTTCTACTCACAATATTACGTGTATTGCTTTCTTCGTGTGTGTGTGTGTGTGTGTGTGTGTGTGTGTGTGTGTGTGTGTGTGTGTGTGTGTGTGTGTGTGTGTGTGTGTGTGTGTGTGTGTGTGTGTGTGTGTGTGACGATGCAACCCTTCTCTTTCCTCATTGAATAAGACGCAAAGGAAGGAAAGAGCAAGAGCCTAAAGGAGTAATTGATCTGTGAGGCACGACAGAGGAAGAGAAAGTGCTGCCAAAAATAGCACAACGACCTTTGCTTGACGCAGGAGGAAGGAATCACAGGAATTGCACTGCGTGACCCGCACCCCTGCACCCACCAGCCAAGCCTTGCCAAGTCCGCCAGGCCACCCGTCCCCGCAGCCCCGCCAAGCTATACTTCAGCCTGCCTCCCTCCCAGCATACGAGGAAAAGCAGGTTACTATACAATGTAGCACAGCCTTGCCTTGCCTTGCCCTGCCATTATCCATCCATTCCTGCAGGCTATTAGAGAGAGAGAGAGAGAGAGAGAGAGAGAGAGAGAGAGAGAGAGAGAGATGTTGTGGAGAGGAATTAGCTTATATTCTCTCCTTTCACTTCTTCGTCTCATCCCCCTTTTCTCTTCTCTTTCTTCTTTTCCTTTCCTTCATTTCCATTGTAATCTTGATTTTTTCCTATTCCTTCCTTCGTCTCTCTCTCTCTCTCTCTCTCTCTCTCTCTCTCTCTCTCTCTCTCTCTCTCTCTCTCTCTCTCTCCATTTTTCTAGTTTCCCTTTCCCTCTTTCACCTTCCCTTCATTCTACTTCTGTCTCCTCCCTATCACCTTTCATTTTTCCTTCTCTCTCTTCTCCTTATCGCCTTTCCTTCTTTCCTTTGTCTTCTTCCTTTCCCCTTCCATTCCCCCCCACCCACCCATAATTTTAGATATTCGTTTTGACTTTTTTACGAGTTGGCACCTTCAGTGGGCTCTCTCTCTCTCTCTCTCTCTCTCTCTAAGGCTTTTTTTTACCACCTCAGCCAGAGTTTGTCCTTTAAAGAACAAATATTTAAAAGGAATGTAATTTTTCCTTCTCTCTTCCACTGTCTGTTCTCTTATCTTTTCATTTTTTTTTATTTTGCATCTCTTAATTTTTCCTTTCAACTTTCTTCCGCATCTCTCTTTCCCATCCTTTATTCCTTGTTGTGCCTCTATCATCTTTCCTCCCTTCTTTTTCCTCCTTGAATCTCCTAAATTTTCAGTGCAATCGTTTTCCATATCCTCTCTTCCTCTTTCATTCTTATTATCTTAACTTACTTTTCTCTTTTCCTTTCATCTCCCTTCTTTTCTTCACCTCACTTCCTTCCTTCCTTTTCCATGTCATATTCTCTCCTCCCTACTTCCTCTTACAATGTCCTTTTCCCAGTTCTACACACCGAAACAAAAGCACCATCCCTCACTCATTCACACATTCCACAACCTCCTGAACACTTGCTTCCACGAATTTGGCCAACTAGCTGAGGTCAATGATAGACTCTCCATCTGGCCTTGAGGTTCCCCGAAGTCTGCGTTTACAAGGTGGCGTCAAAACTTTCCCGCAGCAATTCCCGGGAGATTCCAAGAAGAGCCGCGGACGTCACATCAGAGAGAGGCTGAGTGGCCCAAGTGTCTGGCGGGGTTAAAGGACTGGAGAGGCTAAAGCGGTCACTGAGGAATACAAAGGAAGAGTTTAATGTTAGCACGTGTTGGGAAGCGTCACTGGATAATACAAAGGAAGAGTTAGTGGCAGTTGTTGATTGTTTTGTTGTTGTGAGGTTGTTTGTGGTGGTTTTCGGACAGAGAGAGAGAGAGAGAGAGAGAGAGAGAGAGAGAGAGAGAGAGAGAGAATATGATATGGGTTACGTAAACTTATTATGTAATTCCCTTTCTTACGTAAAGACACTCGTAAGTTGTTTATCAGTCTTAGTAATAGTAGTAGCTAGTATCAAGTCATGCTGCCGCTACCACCACCACTGCCACTACTACTACTACTACTACCACAATCACAATAACAACAACAATCACTTTACGAACCACATTCACAACACTTCCTCATCTCCTTAACACACAAACACACACATGCTCACTGGAACAGCAGAGAGAGAGAGAGAGAGAGAGAGAGAGAGAGAGAGAGAGAGAGAGAGAGAGAGAGAGAGGTGTGTGTGTGTGTGTGTTGGGGAGAGGGGAGTTTATTCCAGGTCATGTTGTGTGGCAGGAAGTTAAGGAGGGTGCGCATGGGGAGGAGAGATTGTGGGGGGTTGGAGAGGTGAGAGCGGGAGAACGGGGGGAATGTTATGACAAAATCTGCCACGTGTAAGGCCAAAGTTAGGGCGGCGCGGGGCGGACGGAGCACAGGCTTCTTGCGGACACTAGACGCCACGTGCGGTCCCCCCCCCTAGCCGCCTCTGCCTTGCCTCTCTCCTCTCCCTGTGGTCGCTCCCTCCTCGCTCTCCCTCTGCGCTGGAGGCCGATCCCCACCGCCTACCACAAGCCCTTCACCACTACCCAGACCAGCCTATGAGCCAGCTAACTCAAGGTTTTTCCTACCGCCACAACATTTGAGTGGTCCTAGATTCTGTGTGCTTGTTTTGCTTGTCTGCCTCATTGCTTGCCTGCTTGCCTACTTGTGGAAATGAGAGGGTGTCATTTGGGATTTCCTGACCTATCTAGACTGCCCTGTTTATAAATACCAGTGCTTATTATGTTTGCTTTGCTTCCCTGCTCGTTAGGAATGTGTCTACCATCACATTTTCGATTTTTTCTCTCTCTCTCTCTCTCTCTCTCTCTCTCTCTCTCTCTCTCTCTCTCTCTCTCTCTCTCTCTTGATGTCTCAATTCTTACCGCCATAGTGCCTGTGTTCGTTTCTCTTGCTAGATTGTTGGGGATGTGTTCAGTGTCACATTTTAGGGTCTTGTATTCTTCTCTCACTTTCTTGGTCCACTCCTGATCTTATTTCTTGTTACAATAGTGTTTTGGGCCACAACATTGGCTGCTGGTGTGGAATTTGTCTGGTGTTACATTGTGGTGTACTTTTTCCTTACCATGTTTCCTTGCATCTGTTCTCATTCCCCTCCTCATGTCTATCTACTTGCTGAACCCCTTCAGTACTGGGACACATTTTTATCTGATGATTTGTGTACGATTAGACCATTTCAATGACATTAGGGTCTATGGAAGGTAGAAGATTAATGGCCACCGTCTTCCCTGTTTTTAATCCCAGCACACAGGTTTCTGAAGCTGTAGAAAGTCGACGAATAGTAACCAGAATGAATATGGAAACGTTTCATGGTACTGTAAAAGTTGAGTATATATCTTATAAGCGTTTTCTAACACAGTGAAGTTCAGTGTGATTCTAGGGCTTGCTGGCTACTTGCAAATTAGTATGGCATGGTTTCCCTCTTCCTTTTCTCTCCTCGTGTACTTATTATTATCTTTAGCGTCCTTGATTTGCCCACTCACTAGTTAAATATTAGTGTAGCATCATATTGTGGTGTTTTTCTCCCGTGCTATGCTTTCTTGTTCCTGAATGTCTCTCCGTGCTAAAATTGAGCTCTCTTAAGGAATTTACACCGCCATAATGTTGAATATGCTTGTTTTTCTTGCTCGATTCAAGAAAATTAAGTAGCATTCTCTCTCTCTCTCTCTCTCTCTCTCTCTCTCTCTCTCTCTCTCTCTCTCTCTCTCTCTCTCTCTTCTTGCCATGCTTCCTTGTTCCTTCCTGTCTCTTTGTGCCTAACTTATTCTCTCCTTAAAATTTTCCACCACATCACTAATCAGTACATTCATATTCCTCACCAGTCTAAACTAGCCATCCTTCCTGCAAATCTAACCTCAAACTGCTCGCGTTTTTCCTCTCACCAAATCTTGCAGCTCTTGAGTACCATGACGCGTTTCCATATTTATTTTGCTTACTATTTGGTAATTTCATGCAGCTTCAGAAACTCATGTGGGGGATCAGAATAGTGAAGACCGTGGCCATTAATCTTCTGACCTCTATAGATCCTTCCTTAATGGTTATAAAATGGTGTAATCATATACAAATCTCAAGGTAAAAAAGTGTCCCAGTATTGAAGGGGTTAAGGTTCCTATTTCAAAACACTTCCACTATTTGAAAAGATTGTAGTTGAAGGTACACGGGTTTTTCAGGACGTTTTAATGGTTGTAGGGACAGATTAACATGATTTCTGCGTTATTAAAAGGAAATACTCTCTCTAGAATCCGACCAGTCATCTCTGGTTTTAGGAGAGAGTCGTGGTGAGGGAGTGAAGTTTTTCTGAATACGACTCTTAACTTCACACTATCCATCTGTGTGTCTGCCTGGCGCCTGCGTGTGGGTGTATAGATTCAGTAACTCCATCATCGCCTGGCTTCCCTTGACATCCAGGCGGCGATGAGTGTACAACTTTCTATTCCTTCCCCACAAGTCCCTCCCGTTGAGCACCTTCCCGCGGCTTGCCACACGCACTCCCTCTCATGCACGTCACACCTTTCAAAATTCGGGCGCTTTATCATCTCACCGGTGCATGACGCAGTTCGCACAGACGTCATCGGCCTTTCTAAACATCTGCGCGTTGATCTGCGTGTTTTCTTGTCTTTTTTTTTTCCCCAGCCCTTTATGATACAAACACGTAATTTCAGTCTCAGCGTTGCCTAATGGTATGTTTTCTCTCATATAATACTTCTAAACATCCAGCTTTCTAAATATTTCTGTGTTGATCTGCGTTCTTTCGTCTCTCGCCTCGTTTTTTACAGTTAGACATGGAATTCCTGTGTTTTTGTTTTCAGTTAAGTTTTCTTCACGTTGCCTAACTAATAGCTCTCTTATAAAACATCTTTCTGTTCTTCAAAGTGTTCTCTCTCCTCTTTCCTCGCCCGTCACGGCTATATGTATGCATAATTCCTGCATTTCTTTTAATAGCCAAAGCCTTATTTTCCCAAACTAACAACACGTTTTCCTTAACCTTTCTGAACATTTGTCTCCGTTCTTTCTGTCTACTTTCATGGATGGGCATGCATTTTTTTTCCTTCACTTCCTCTACTATTTAAGCTTAATTTTATTTAACAATACATTTTTCTCTAACCAACCTTTCTAAACTTTGGCGTGCTATTTTGTCTCTCCTTCACGGTATAAACACGCAGTTCCTGTATTGTTAGCCACATCAAGTAACCTGTGTTTGCTCTCTTTACTAACTAAGACGGTACGAGTATTTGAAAAGAATGGTGTTTGGAAAAGATGCAAGAGGATGTAAGGAGTGCATGTCTGGAAGGATACCAAGAGGAAGACGGGGAGAGATAGAAACGATTGAAGAAGCCCTCAGAAGATGCGCTTTAGCTAACATTACTAGAAGATTACGATGAGGAAGTCCTCTAAGATAGACCCACACCGGGGGACAGATTGGTGCTACTGAAGAAGCTTAAGCAACGCTGTGACCTGAAATATTAACGTAACTAATACAGTAAGTACCTAACTAGCTTATAACGAACAAATTTGAGCCATCCCAGCTAACGGATTGGTGCCATTTAATCACTTCAGTACCGTGACGTGTTTTCATATTTATTCTCCTTACTGTTTACCGATTTTATATAGCTTCAGACACCTATGTGGGGATTAAAATAGTGAGGACTCTGGCCATTAACCTTCTGACCTCCATAGACTTTTCCTAATCCAAATAAAATCGCCTAATAATACCCAAAACTCATGGTAAAAAATGCGTCCCAGTACTGAAGAGGTTAAAAGCATAGCTAACTCAGGAAGCTGAAATAAATTACTAACTAACTGCGTATTACCACCAGCAGGGCCCTCCTCCTTCCCCAGTCACTGTGTACGCTAGTAGAAGTGTGTCACCGTGCTTTATTGGCAAGACTACAACAGCTGATTAGAGTCAACAGCTCAGATCTTGTCCTTATTATTGTCCTGGCCTCGTGGTGCTTTATCGAGTGACGCCATAATCTCTCTCTCTCTCACACACACACACACACACACACACACACACAGAGAGAGAGAGAGAGAGAGAGAGAGAGAGAGAGAGAGAGAGAGAGAGAGACATGCTCTCCCTCTCTCTCTCTCTCTCTCTCTCTCTCTCTCTCTCTCTCTCTCTCGCCTCCCTGACCTCTATCTAGGCACTCGCTCTTTGGCTAGGCTGGGTGGGCCTTGAAAGTTGAAACCCTCACCTACCCCAATCCTGACTCCCTCCGTCCCTCCGTCCCTCCTCCCTCCTCTCCTCTCTCTCTCTCTCTCTCTCTCTCTCTCTCTCTCTCTCTCTCTCTCTCTCTCTCTCATACCGTTAAGCTGTTAGTATTTTGCTGGCAGTCTAAATATATATGGTCATTATTTAGATGAGAGAGAGAGAGAGAGAGAGAGAGAGAGAGAGAGAGAGAGAGAGAGAGAGAGAGAGAGAGAGAGAGAGACATGATAAGTGAAAGTGAAAAGAGCACACACACACACACACACACACACACACACACACACACACAGAGAGAGAGAGAGAGAGAGAGAGAGAGAGAGAGAGAGAGAGAGAGAGAGAGAGAGAGAGAGAGAGAGAGAGAGAGAGAGAGAGAGAGAGACATGACTTTTTATAGGTAGTGGTTTCCTTGTAAGGGTTTATCAACTACTCAGCTGACTTGTCTTTGGAAAGTACGCTCGCCTCTCATTCCAGGAAGCGACAGTGACCTCAGACTTGCATGAAGGTGAATGAGAAGAAGAAGAAGGATGAGGAGGAGGAAAACTACGAGAAGTGATCAGATTAAAAGCTACAGAAATGACAAAAACACTGCTCAGTTGGCATGCTTGTTGGCTTGTCTTGCTAGTAGAATAGGTCACAAATATTCACTTTTTTGCCGAGGCTAGAATTGAGATGAAAAAATGCAGATATGACAAAAATACTGCTGGATTCGTCTGCTTGTTGACTAAGAAGGAGGAGGAGAAGGAAAAACTACGAGAAGTGATCAGATTCTAGTTTCTACGTAAGTTTAATGAGAAAAATAGAAAAAAGAGCTTAGTATATTGAAGTTTGTATGTGGAGTTGGGAATGTAAGGAAGAAGAGACGAAAGATTAGAAAGAGAAATGATAAGTCATAAAAAGAAGAGGAAGAAAAAAAAAAAAAAAAAAAAGAGGAGGAGGAGGACGAAGAAGAAGTGATCGGATCCTAGAGTCTTAGTAAAGCTAGCGAGAGAAAAAAAATGAGACTAACTAACCAACAAATAAAACTAAAATAAACAGAAATCCTTAATCCACTTAATCAACTTTCTCTTACTAGAACTTAAACATGTTGCTTTACGCTTCTGTAATGTAGTTTAAATAAAAAAAAAAAAAAAATGACAAGGGAATTAAAAGAGCGGAGTTTTGAAATAGTAGCCGATATGATGTTTAGAACCGGTAAAGGGAGGAAAGAAAATGTCCGAGTTGTTTTAAGCGATTTGTTGAAGAAAGCTCAAAGGATCAAAGAATTAAAGAACGTCAGTAGGAAAAGTCAAGATATTTCTTTAAATAAAAAAAAAAGTACAAAAAAGTTAGAACGTCATGCTTCTTTTCACTATATGACCAGTGTTATTATTAGGAAATTATAAGACTAATGAATGGCGCTCAAATGAAAATGTTAAAAGATAAACTGGTAAAAGAAAACGTTGATTAGAAAACGGAAAGTTAGTGTTCAAATGTCAATGTTTTTATTTTTATTTTATTATTATTATTATTATTATTATTATTATTATTATTATTATTCTTTTTTTTTTGTTTGTAACGACGAGGAAATATTTGTGGGAATCTTTTCATGTGGGAAAAAGTAAAGAAAGAAAATGTAAAAACGTAATTAGAACAAATAAATAAAAAAACAAGAACAATAATAACGATAAGAACAGTGATAATAATAACAATGATTATAATGATTATAGTGCTATTATTATTATTATTATTATTATTATTATTATTATTATTAGTAGTAGTAGTAGTAGTAGTAGTAGTAGTAGTGGTGGTGGTGGTGGTGCTACTACTACTACTACTACTACTACTACTACTACTACCAAGAATAGTAATAATAACAACAATAATGATAATAATAATAATAATAATAATAATAATAATAATAATAATAATAATAATAATAATAAATACTACAGGTACATCGAAATGCTGGTAAACGAAGGCGTCTCCATTAAGTTTGAGGAAATACCAGAAGCATCTTTGACTCTTTCTGCCCTTCACTTCAGGTTCTCTGCCTGGAAACGTCACGAAAATTAACTCCTTCAGTACTGAGACGCATTTTTACCTTGAGTTTTGGGTGTGATTGGGTTTTATTGATATTAGCAAGGGTTTATGGGGGTCAGAAGATTAATAGCCACAGTCTTCACTATTATAATCCACATACGAGTTTCTGAAGCTGTATAAAATCGACAAATAGTGACCAGAATGAATATGGAAATGCGTCTTGGTACTGAATGGGTTAAACTCTTTTTCATATTCATTCTTGTTACTATTTGGTGACTTTGTACAGCTTCAGAAACTCGTGTGTGGGTTAGAATAGTGAAGACTGTAGCCATTAATCTTCTGACCTCCATAGATTACTTCCTAATGCAAATAAAATCGTTAATCGTTTAATCACACCCAAATATCAAGGTAAAAATGCGTCCCAGTACTGAAGGGGTTAAAGGAAGTTATGATTTTTAAAAGGAAATGTAAATCAAAAGAAAAAAAATTGAAAGAAAAATATCAGAAGGAAAACTCTGAAGGAAAATATCAGAAGGAAAAAAAGAAGGAAAAAATAATAACTGGATGTCAATGTGATGATTTTTCCCATGGTAAAGAATAATATGTAGGGAAATATTAATACACTGTTCCGCTTCTACTCGATTAACTGTCTGTTGGAGGTTAAAAATACGACATATTAGGCGGTGGCATAGTGGATAAGGTGGTGAGCGTGGGATCGGGCAGACGTCCACGCGTAGGTTCGAATCCCACCACGTACAGCCTTAAAACACTTTGCCATTTGTCGAGTGGTGTAAAGTTACCTACATATCACCATGATACCCAGGCCAGGTTCTAGGTGGTTACACTCAAGATGAGCTTGGGTGGTGATATGGGCCCTAAAATGGGTACCACTATAAATAAAATTGCCTGCGCCACTAATGGGCGGAAGCTGAACAGCGCTTCCCATGCACTCTTCAAGTGTGCCTACAGGCGCTATAGGCCTTACCGTAAAAAAAAAAAAAAAAGCCAAGTCACTGAAATATTCTCTCTCTCTCTCTCTCCTTTTTTTCTTTTAAGCATCATTAAAAGCTAAGTAACCGAAATAATCTCTCTCTCTCTCTCTCTCTCTCTCTCTCTCTCTCTCTCTCTCTCTCTCTCTCTCTTTATTCCTTTTTTAAACAATCAACAACTCCTTTCTCTCATGTTCTCTTTTCTCCATTCCTTCATTCTACCACCTTTCACCTTTTTTCATCTTATCTTTCTTTCTTGCACTCTTTCTTTCAACATTTTTCTCATTCCCTCTCACTGTTCTACGCTGTTCTCTTTCTTACTCCCGTGGCGTCGTGGCGAAAGCTCCCCTCATCCTCACACACACACACACATCTCTTTCTTTCCTTCCTTCTCTTTGTCCAGCCTGTGTGCGAGAAACGTTCGGAGCAATGTCTCATAAGGCTTTCATACAACCCACACTCCCTCTGAACAGGACAACACTGGTCATTCATAGTGCAGTACATGAAGTTGCGCGACGTACCTTGAGATTTTCAAAGACCGTGTTCCAAAATTCTTCTGCGCTGTAATCTGACTGCATTCAAAAGACCCTAATTGAAGTTACACACGTTTATTCAAAGGTGTTTTTTAAGGTTCCAGTGACAGATTAACAAGATTTCTGCATTATTAACAAGAGGAACAGTCTTGAAAACGCTGCTGATCGTCTTTGTGCCCTTTGAAATTGTCGTATTGAAGGAGAGAGAGAGAGAGAGAGAGAGAGAGAGAGAGAGAGAGAGAGAGAGAGAGTGCAAAACGTTTCTGGATATTAAATTGTGTCTGATGCTCATGTGTGTGTGTGTGTGTGTGTGTGTGTGTAGCAATGAGCTTTCATCTTGAGAGAAACAGAGAAGGAGAATGAGAGAGAGAGAGAGAGAGAGAGAGAGAGAGAGAGAGAGAGAGAGAGAGAGAGAGAGAGAGAGAGAGAGAGAGAGAGAGAGAAAGTGTAACAACGAAATAAAGAGAATGAAAAGAAAGTAACAGAAATTAAACGAAAAGAAAAAAAAAACAGGAAAAAAATACAATGAAATAAAAAAAAAAACAATAAGAAATCGTAAAAAAAATGAAATTGTGAAAAAAAAAATAAAAATGAGTGAGAGAGTGTGTGTGTGTGTGTGTGTGTGTGTAAGTGATTCAAGAGGGATGGGAAAAACACACACACACACACACACACACACACACACACACACACACACACAGACAGACACACGCGCGGGGGAGGAGGCGTGTGGAGGAAGGAAGGAAGAGTGTGGGGGAGGAACAGCATGGTTGTCAGTGGGGTCAGTACACTGCCTGCAGGAAGGAAGAAAGAAAAAAAAGTTTGACACGTGCAGTCTCGCCTCCCTGTTCCCTCACGTCACTCAGCACTTCCTTCAATCCGGTGTGTGTTTTCTCTCTCTCTCTCTCTCTCTCTCTCTCTCTCTCTCTCTCTCTCTCTCTCTCTCTCTCTATTCGACTTATTTCCCTTTAACTTAAATTCAGAACGTTTTTTTTTCTTTTTCTATTCATTAATTAATTTTTTTCCGTGTATTTTTCACTGATCTCTTTTTTTTCTTTAATTTATTTCTTCAGTATTTTTTTTGTCATATCTTTATTTATTTTGTTTCATGCATGCCATTTATTCATACATTGTGATTGTGTGTGTGTGTGTGCGTGTGTGTGTGTGTGTGTGTGTGTGTGTGTGTGTGTGTGTGTGTGTGTGTGTGTGTGTGTGTGTGTGTGTCTTCTTATTCATTTAGTTTATCTACTTTACTTTTTTTTTTTTAGACAATTTCAAAGCTTTATATTTATAATTTTTCATGCTATTCATACAACTAATGACTTTTCTTTATACTTCTTCATTTTTCATCTATTCCTTTTCACAAGTCTGTAAGTTGCAAGTATTTTTGTCGTTATTCTGCTTATCATGTATACAACTTTACATATCAACGTCTTTTTTACATATTTTCTTTTCATTCCACATTATTTTTTTACAGTAACTTGGTGGGCAATGAAACCTCTTTAACCCCTTCAGTACAGGGACGCGTTTTTACCATGAGTTTTGTGTATGATTAGACCATTTTACATACACTATCAAGGGTCTATGGAGGTCATGATTAATTGTCAGTCTTCACTATTTTAATCTCCCCACCTAAGTTTCTAAAGGTGTATGAAATCGCCAAATAGTAACCAGATTGAATATGAAAAGACGTCCTGGTACTGAAGAGGTTAAAATCCGTATTCTTTCCACTCACTCTTCCAATAACCAGAAGCTTTTGCTATTCTTTTATCTTTATTTATTCATTTATTTATTCTTTTTTGTACGCTTTGATCACATTCACCAATTCTTTTTTCTCTCGTCAAGTTTTGCATTACGTCTTCTACTTTCTCTTTACTTTATTTTTTTTTTCAGTGTTATTTAAAGCGTTCTCCATAACATTTTCGTACAACTTGGCGTTCTTTACAATCTTTCCTTTAGATTGAATTTATTTATTATTTATTTATTTATTTATTTCTATTTTTATTTATGTATTTTCATTTATTTATTTCATTTTATTTTTTTTATTGAGTGGGGGAGGGGAGGAAGATAAAGGAGGGACTAATGATTAAATAAACTTATATATACAACTCTCTCTCTCTCTCTCTCTCTCTCTCTCTCTCTCTCTCTCTCAACACTTTACACTTAAAAAATTGCTACTTTTAACAACAAATGTATTTATACCCACTAGTAGTTTGTTTAGTCTGTCATTCCCAGCCCTTATGATTAATATTGTGAGCCCTCAGCAGTCAGTCAGTCAGTCGGTGAATCAGTTAGTCAGGAAAGTAGTCAGTCAGTCAGTTGGTTGATCGGTCAGTGAGTCAGGTCAGTCAGTAAGGCAGTCACTCAATCAGTCAGTCATTTAAAGAACCCGTTTATCCCACACTGCGAAAAGTCAAGCAATACTTCCTCGCTGACTCAGTCAACACGTCACCTCATCACTTTTTCACTGCGCCACAGCTTCTCCCTATAGTACAGCCAAGTCACCGCACCGTCACCATCCGCCCCCATCATTTTATCACCTCGTCACACATTCCACACATCCACACTGCCACCCCAACACACCATCCAATCACTGTGCCACACTTTCTTATTGCGGTATCTTCACATCGTCACCTCGGCGAAGCGTTGCCGTCTCGTCACACATTAGACAACATTCTGAAACACTTCTGCGTCGCTACTTCTAAAAGGGTTCTAGTTGAAGGGAAACTGGTCTTACGAGTGTGTTTTTACGGTTCTACTGACTAATTAACACGATATCTACGTTATCTACAGGGTGAACACTCTTGATAACCTGGCTAAGCGTCTCTTTAGCCTTTAAAATTAGTCTTGGTGAGAGAGTAAAGAGTTTCCGATTATGGTCTACGTATATTGGCAAACACCACAAGTCTTTAATCTTCTCATCTTTTATCCCTTCACTTCCTCGCCTTGTCACGTCAATTTACTATCATCCACGTCACGTAAACCGCCCACGTCACTACCAATCCTTCACACGTGATGCTTTATCACAGTTAACAAAAGAAGAAGAAAAAAGACTATGTGCAGAAAATGAGAAGATGAGAAAGACAGGGTTGAAGAGGAGAGGAACAAAGAAGGAGTTTTATGGGAAGGGAATGAAAGTGAGAAGGGTGAAAGGAAAAATGAGAAGGGAGTGAAGTGCATGCAAGACTCGGACTGTAAGTAAACACTTCATCCTCTCTTAGTTTATTGTTGACATTAACGGCCAGACCAACACCTGTGAGACATGAATAATACGAATATTGAAACTAACAATATATAACAAAAAGGGCAAACCATAAATCAACGATAGTTTATAGAATCAACAATAAACCAACACAGTTCATAGAATGCATAAAAACAAACTCTTTAACGTTGACTGAGAAACCTTAACTGTAACTGATATACATAAAAAAATGCAGCTTAACCCTAAGTGGGGGAAACAGTAGTTTAAGGAGTGAGCGTATTAGCTGGAGTACTAGAAAAGACTGCCGTAGTAGCACCTGAATAAAGCTGCTGAGAGCTCGAACTTCCCTGTGGTTTCGAAGGTTCAAATCAAAGCAACCAAGTGAACCACCAGGACTGTTTTCATTTTTTATTTATCTATTATTTATTTATTTTTTTTTTTTATTTATACCATGTGGGCTTTTCACAGGAATTTATGGGCTAAAGGGGGATACTTTTTCGGGTACCACCTATTTCAAAGCCCACCCGCTATGAAACTGTTGCCCCGAGTGAGGAAGCCCAACCTACACTCGGACCGTGGACAGGATTCGAACCCGTGCGCTTGGAGACCCCTCGGACCCCAAAACGCGCATGGTTCCACTGTACCACGGCGGAAATCGAAACAAAATACAAGGTTCGTTTCAAGGTTCGTAATACCGAAGTGAACACACAAATTACATAGTTGCATATGCTAGTTACGTTATAAATAAATACTCTTAGCACACCAGAAGAACATGAAAAACGGAGAGTGAAGGAAGACAAAGAGACGATTTTAGATAAGGGAAGGGAAGGAAGCGATAGACGTGGGAACCAAAGATATATGGAAGGATGAGAAGAAAGGTCAAAGAACGGAAGAGAGAAAGACAGGTCACAAGAAAGAAAGAAGGGAGTAAGGAAGGCTGAGAGAAACTGAGAATAAGAATAGAGAGAAAACAGCAAGGACACGTGATATCAATGAAGGAAGCCAGAAAGAATGAAGAAATAAGACAAAGAAAATGTAAAGAAAATAAAGGGAAATGAAGAAAATGAAAAATAAAATAAATGAATAAAAAAAGAAGAAAAAATAAGAAAGAAAAGAAAGAAGACAGAAATAAAGACAAAGAACAAAGGAAAAGTGAATATACAATGAAATTAATCGTACCAAAAATACAATCAAGTAAGTAAATGAATGAATGAATGAATAAATGAATATATGGATAAACACTTCAATAAATAAAAAAAAAAAAAGAGAGAAAAAGAGAGAGAGAGAGAGAGAGAGAGAGAGAGAGAGAGAGAGAGAGAGAGAGAGAGAGAGAGAGAGAGAAACGGACCCAAAACACGAATAAAACTTTGAACCAATAATGCAAGCAACGGGATGGCACACACACACACACACACACACACACACACACACACACACACACACACACACCTCGGCACTTGTCCAGTCCTACCAAAAGTGTAAGAAGCAAGACCACAACGAGACCTCGCCACACCCTTATGGAAACAAGAAAAAGGACAAGGTAGCACAGCCCTAGACTCTCTCCCCACCCACCCCATCACCTCACGCCTCGCCAAGAGAGGAGTGGCTATTCTAGATTATCGAACCTATGCTCTTCTTTTCTTTATTTATGTAAGATGGGTAATCGGCGAAGGGAAAAAAAAAAGAAAGGAAGAAAAAAAAATTAATAAGTAAAGAAATAATAAAATAAAAAGGGCCTCTTATCTTTTTTTTTTATGAAGAGAAAAATGGCCAAGGGCAACACAAGATGAAGAAAAAGGGTCACTTAGTTGCCAGTTTCAGTACCATGACGCGTTTTCATATTTATTCTGCTTACTATTTGGCGATTTTATACAGCTTCAGAAATTTATGTGGGGGATTAAAAATAGTGAAGACTCTGGCCATTAACCTTCTGACCTCCATAGACCCTCCCTAATGTTAAATAAATTCGTCTGATCATACCCCAAAACTCATAGTAAAAATACGTTCTAGTACTGAAGAGGTTAAAAACTCTGATGCATCTGAATATAAACAATGAGATAGGTAGTTATTATTATAATATTATGTTATCCTTATTATGAAAATTATTCTGTTACCGCTATTAATGCAGATATTACTATTTTTTTTATGTCCATTTTAAAGTCAAAATCATCACTGGATTTTTCCGTTCATGTCTTCGCTTTGATGTACATAACATTAGCTTTCTTGATGCTCATATCCTATAAAGCTTTGCAAATCATAATCCGTCAGGGCACCTCGGTGGATCATGGCTTTCTATTTATGTATTATGTATATAGTTAAGCCTTTATGTGTTATATATCAACAAATCCTTACTTGCTTAACCCCTTCAATACTGAGACGCATCTTTAACTTGATATTTGGGTATGATTAGATGATATTATTTACATTAAGAAGAGTCTATCGAGGTCACAAGATAAATAACCACAGTCTTAACTATTCTAATCCCCACATGTGTTTCTGAAGCTGTATGAAATAGCCAAAATAGTAACCAGAATGAATAAGAAAACGCGGCATGGCACTGAAGGGGTTATCCTACTAAGACCTCACCCACCGTCTCACCTCACCCAAGCTTCATCTTATCTGCGTCACTGCACTCCTGAACACAAAGCCATCGTGCTGACAAGGCGCTGAATGCCACTAATACCTCACCACCACACCATAATTCGCCAACATGTGTTCTCAGTGAAGAAAGAAAGGCCGGACAAGGGAAAATGTACCGCAACGCACCTTGGTACAAAAGTTACGAGTAAGAGATGACAATTATAGACTCTCTAATTAATATCACGTGGTACAATAAGGACGCCGAGGCATTGTACCGTAATAAAGTGTAGTGTGGTGAAGTGTACCGTGATGAAATGTACCGTGGTGAAGTGTAGCGTGGTGAAGTGTACCGTGATTGTACAGGTAACTGGATGTAAATTGATAAAAGAACTAATATCGTAAAACTAACTTCAAAAACAATAAACACGTGTAAATAGATAAACAATAACAATAACATTCTCTCTCTCTCTCTCTCTCTCTCTCTCTCTCTCTCTCTCTCTCTCTCTCTCTCTCTCTCTCTCTCTCTCTCTCTCTCTCTCTCTCACACACACACACACACACACTTCACTAATACCTCAAATAAAAAGAAATAGCAACAACAAGTCAACAACATTCATTACTTCCCTCACCTAACCTAATCCACCACCAGCAATACCAATACTAAACATAATCCTAATAGTAAACATAATCATCTAAATCCTGGTAATAGAAATTGTAACGACCACAACAACCTTTCAAGTAAACAACAACAAACAACCTTTCAAGTAACAACGAACACAATGATGATAACAACAAAAACACCCTGCCAATAGTAACAATAATAATAGTCACAGTAGTAATCCTGAGAAGGAATTGCTTTGGCTACTGAAAGAACAGATGAGCAGTAAAGGAAAATGGTAAATAGGGAAGAGGATGGAAGACGAAGACGAGGCAGGCTGGAAAGAGATTGAGGGACTAGTACATGGATGCTTTGAGAGAGAGAATAGAAAGATGCCAATACTCCGAAACACTTTTTATCTCCACGACTTTCAAAAGGTTGTAGTAGAAGTTGCATGGAGTTTTTAATAAAGTTTTTACGGTTCTGGTGAAAAATTAACAAGATTTTTTACATTAGTAACAGCAAAAACACTCTTGAGAACCCGCCAGTTTTTCTCACCCTCTTAACTGCTAAATCTATACAAGGGCCGCTTCCGCCCATGTATGGAATGCTCTTCGCATGTATGGGGGGTTCTACTCACACAGTTTTATCAGATAGGGGGGAATCAAAAGCTTTTCATCTCATCAATTCCCCTGTCTCACTTTCTCACCGCCGGAATGTTGCATCTCTTTCTTTTATCGCTATTTTCATGCTAACTGCTCTTCTGATTTTGCTAACTGTTTGCCTCCCCTCCTCCTGCGGCCTCGCTTCACAAGGCTTTCTTCTTCGCCTCACCCTCTATTCTGTCCAACTCTCAAACGCAAGAATTAACCAGTACTTTCAATCATTCATACTTTTCTCTGATAAACTCTGGAACTCCCTGCCTGCTTCTGTATTTCCAACTTCCTATGACCTGACTTCATTCACGAGAGAGGTTTCAAGACATTCATCTCTGTCTTTTAGCTAATTCTTTCTGCACTGTAAGGGACTGGCGACTGAGTGGACCTTTTTTTTATTTTTTTTTAATGCCCTTGGACAATCTTCCTCTCTTACATAAAAAAAGGAAAATCATCTTTGTGGCCGCTGAAAGTAGTCGTGATGAGAGCAAAGCATTTTTCACTTAAAGATTGAGACAGAAAGTTAAGTGAAGAGGAGGAGGCGAAAGAGAGACTTATGGGAAGGACTTATGATGAATAGCAACCCAGTATGAACACAGGAGAGAGTGTGGAATAATAACAATCCTGCCTATATCAATAAAAAAATACAATAACAACCCTTCCATTGACAACAAATACGAACAACGGCCACGTGTGCTCCCTTCTATTTTAGCTTTCCTACTATTGTCTATAAGTCCCAATTACTCCCACGTCGAGGAGTTGCACGGGTGGCCTAAACTTAATACCTGCTCTCGATACATCGCAGGCAAGACCCTTCTATTACAAAGCACCATTCAGTGGGAGGAGATCAGCGAGGCTTACCGATGGCTGTGTTGTCTTCAGGGGTAAGGGGAGATTTGGCTAAGTCTGGCGTGTGTACAGTGTGTGTGTGTGTGTGTGTGTGTGTGTGTGTGTGTGTGTGTGTGTGTGTGTGTGTGTGTGTGTGTGTGTGTGTGTGTGTGTGTGTGTGTGTGTGTGTGTGTGTGTGTGTGTGTTTTGAAACTTCCCTCTTGAAACAGTTCCTTTTATATGCAGAGGCAGATACAGAAGCAGGCTGGGAGTTCATAATTTACCAGTAAAATGAATGAGATTGATAATATTGTTTAACTTTTGCATTGGAGAGGGAGAGGTATGTATGTAGTAAGCAATGTCAGAAGAGCAGTTAGAGTGAAAAAAAAGCGGTAGAAGATAAGAGATGAGACACTGAAGATGGTCAGAGGAGAGGAATTGAAAAGAAGAAGCGCTTTTGATTTCACTTTTTTGCAATAGGAGTAAATGTACGAGCATTGTTTGAACTTGGCGGACGACACGATCAGAGACAATGTGAAGGAGATGATGAAACACGATCCTTTCAAAGCGGATCGGGAGAGTAATTCCTTGCGCCACACCGGAGTCCATGGAGCGCGAACGTTCCAGAGATGATGCAGGACTTCCCATTGGCCGGTGGCGGGACTGTGCCGGGACAACCTCTTGCCCTCATTGGCTGGTGTTCATGTTGCAATAGTCAATGTCAAGGTACGAAAGAATCAATGCGATGCAGACTTCTTACAGCAACTTGAGGCACTGACCGATTAAATATTCATGGTCGTTCGTGGCAGCGTCTGATGTAAACCTTCCTTTGTCTCTGCCTCGTCCCTTCTTGAAAGTGTTTCTGCAAGAGTCAGCGGCAGTCAGGTGCTGTACACTCCCACCAGGCTTCCCGGCCAAGCAGGGCGCTCATGCACTTCTACTTTGCTTCCGTGACAGCAAATAACAAGGAAAATATTTAGTGAGAAACTGTTGAGAAGACCTTGTACTAATAATCGAAGGCCTTTATGTCACAGTTCACGGAAGTGACTTTATCAAGATGGTTAAATATTCAGTAAAATAATCTGCGACCTTTAACTATATATTATGTATCCAGTTTATTGAAAATTTGCCACAAGACTTCATTTCAGTAGAACGAGGACAAAGAGAACTTGTTCAAGTATTCCATGGAGGTTTTATCGTTTTTAAGCACACACACACACACACACACACATACACACACACACACACACACACACACACACACACACACACACACACACACACACACACACACACACACACACACACATATATATATATATATATATATATATATATATATATATATATATATTTTTTTTTTTTTATTATTTTTTTTTTTTTGTGGGGTAGGAGGCCGTTGAGTTTGCATGTGTTTTTGAAGTCTATAGCAACTTGAGCATTATTCTTTTTTTAAAGAAGCTTTTTTTTTCGCACAAGGGTGAGTTTGTCTGGACGTAGATTCTGGAAGAGTGAGCCAAAATCCATGTTTGGGCTCACTCCTCCAGAATCTACGTCCAGACAAACGCACCCTTGTGCGAAAAAAAACAAAAGCTTCTTTCAAAAAAGAATAATGCTCAAGTTGCTATAGACTTCAAAAACACATGCATACTCAACGGCCTCACCCCCAGAAAAAAATATATATATATATATATATATATATATATATATATATATATATATATATATATATATATATATATATATATATATATATATATATATATACCCACACACACACACCTACACACACACAGAGGTTTCACAGGTGGCAGCAACTAGATAACCACCCCCAGGAGCGCTGAATCTCCTGCCTGAGTGAACAGTCACGACCACGCATCTAATACTCGTACTCGTAACAAACTACCTTGACATCCATTGCGTCTGTGTTGGCCTCAGGTCCCTTGATAGGCAGAACATCCATCAGTCACCCAGCGTTCTGTGGAAACTGGCAGCTGACTAGACGACTTACTAAAGAGAATAACACCAAGCACAGTTTTTAGAGTTCAGCAATACATTTACAAAAAAAAATAAAAGTAAGTTATATACAAGAAGTAATAAGGTACAACACATACACAGAAAAATACTAAAATATAAATGCAGTAATAGATTGGAAGCTGTAGGTAGGGCGGTTCAAGGCTGTGTTCTATTTAATTTTTCTCCTGTCGAGTATCGAGTAATGTGTGTAGCGACTTTCTTTTCATTGGGTGAAATACAGAAACTTTTCATACAAATAGAAAAATACTAAAAAGGAAATGTAGTGATGAATTGAAGGCTGCTGTGGAGTTCAAGGTAGTTTTATTTTTTACAGCAGAGCATTGCATAGCGCGTGTTGGCTTGTTCACTGCGTGGGATACAGGAACTTAACTAGGATGCGGACTGGGGTGGATACTAGACTTGTGACTGAAGGTACGATATCATGAGCCACCGTGTGAAGCAGAAATATTTACCAGTTTTATTTTTAGAGCAGAGCATTGCATAGCGCGTGCTGGCTTGCCCTTCACTGCGTGGGATACAGGAACTTAACTGGGATGCGGACTGGGGTGGATACTGGACTTGTGACTGAGGGTACGGTATCCTCTGAACCACCGTGTGAAGCAGAAATATTTACCAAAGTACCACCACCACCACCACCATTATCACTGTGCTTCCACTGTTTGCGTTGTTACTTATGGCTCTCATCACTATCATCATGAAGAAAACCAATCATCATCTTTACTATTAATATCTTCCTCCATTATCCTCTCTACTTTTCATCATCACTTACCATCATCATCATCATCATCATTACGTTACCTCCACAATCACCATCACCAATAACTCCATAACCACTGTCATTGCCGCCACCACAAACCACTACCAGAGAGAGAGAGAGAGAGAGAGAGAGAGTGTACCAGCAAAATCCAAGCCACGCGCCGCCTCTCTCTCTCTCTCTCTCTCTCTCATCGCCACACGTGTAGGAACCTCGCGTCATTGACCTTGGTACGGCTTGAATGCAACACACACACACACACACACACACACACACACACACACACACACACACACACACACACACACACTCATGATGAACAGGGATATATAAATGAAAAAGATAAGAGATAAAAGAATGATATTAAGAGATAAGCTGATAGATAGGTAGATAAACACACATATGAACACACACACAAAGAAACAAAGAGACAGGCAAGAGTTTAGATGGAGGGAATGGGCGAAATGGGACACACACACACACACACACACACACACACACACACACACACACACACACACACACCATGATGTAAAGAAGACAAAAGACGCCGTGGTACAGTGGAACCATGCGTGCTTTGGGGTCCGAGGGGTCTCCAAGCTCACGGGTTCGAATCCTGTCCACGGTCCGAATGTAGGTTGGGCTTTCTCACTGGGCAACGGTTTCCCAGCGGGTGGGCTTTGAGATAAAAGATACCCCAAAAAGTATCCCCTTTAGCCCGTTAATTCCCGTGAAAAGCCCACATGGTAAAAAAAAAAAAAAGTAATTTCTCTTGTCTAGGTACCAGTTCCCTTGTCACTAACCACAAGAGACAGGCTTTTCAAACATTTCACAGGCTTTTCTCATCTGCTTCTCACAGTGTGGTTGAAGTTACTGTTTTCAATGGCTTTTCCGTGATTCCAATTGTAATTTACCCCCTTCAATACTGGGACACATTTTTACCTTGAGATTTGTGTACGATTAGACCATTTTATTGACATTAGGAAGGGTCTATGGAGGTTAAAAGATTAATGGCCACAGTCTTTACTATTTCAACTCCTTCAGTACTGGGACACATTTTTACCTTGAGATTTGTTAAGATAAGACCATTTTATTGACATTAGGAAGGGTCTATGGAGGTCAGAAGATTAATGGCCACAGTCTTCACTATTCTAACTCCTTCAATACTGGGACACATTTTTGCCTTAAGATTTGTGTAAGATTAGACCATTTTATTGATATTAGGAAGGGTCTATGGAGGTCAGAAGATTAATGGCCACAGTCTTCACTATCTTTAATCTCCCACATAAGTTTCTGAAGCTGTATAAAACAACCAAATAGTAAGTAGAATGAATATGAAAACGCGTCATGGTACTAAAGGGGTTAACAGGTTCCAGTGGAGGGTAGTGGTTTTAAATCGTGCTTTCGTGGTTCCAGTGATACTCTAACAGGTTCTGAGTGGATGTTATTGTGTTAAGTGTTCTATTGTTTGCCATGCTTTAGTGGAAGTTAGTGACTTTCAAGGGTGTTCTTCATGATTTTGCTGAAAATTTTGGTAAGTTTCTATGAGTTGTTGTTTTTCTTAAATTTTTTTAATGATTACAGCGATAGCTTAACTTCTTCAGTACTGGGACGCATGTCTGTCTGTTTGTCTGTCTGTCTGTCTGTCTGTCTGTCTCTCTCTCTCTCTCTCTCTCTCTCTCTCTCTCTCTCTCTCTCTCTCTCTCTCTCAACAGACCGAGGGAATTCTTCACATTTTGTATCATACTGATTTTAATGTACCCATAAAGGCCCAATAAATGTATCAGTATCAAATGTATCAGTATCTCTCTCTCTCTCTCTCTCTCTCTCTCTCTCTCTCTCTCTCTCTCTCTCTCCACGTGGCAATCCCTGTGTTAACCCACCAATCATCCACCGTGGTCTTTGAAATCAGTCCTTATGAAAGAACAAAACCTTAGGAAATACACATGCAACTCTCTTCCATTACAGCAAATGATGGTCCGATGCCCTGCGCCACCCAGCACTAGCACGGTCCGACCCTGGCAGCGTCCATCAGTACTCAGAACACAGCTATATGCTAGACCACAAAACCACTGCACTGCCTCCTTATCCTGACTTCTCTGGTGCTGTTTGCTTATTGGTAAGAGAGGAGCGGAGGATTGGGTCTTAGAGTACTGTATTTCAAGGGTACACAGCTCCATGCTAGACCACAAAACCACTGCACTGTTTCCATATCCTGCCTGCCTTTCCTGGTGCTGTTTGCTTATTCGAGAGAGAAGCGGAGGATCGGGTTTTAGAGTATTATATGTATTTCAAGAGTACACAGCTGCATGCATAACCACAAAACCACTGCACTGCCTCCTTATCCTCCCTGCCTGACTTTCCTGGTGTTGTTTGCTTATTCGTAAGAGAAAAGCGGAGGAATGAATCTTAAGAGTACTGTATTTCAAAAGTGGAGAAGGGAGAGGAGTATTTTGTTATGTAAGAGAGGAAAACTGGCCAAGAGTAACAAAAACGAAAAGAAAGACCAACTAAGATACCAGTCCCCTTGCAGCTCCGAGAATTAGCCAAGAAAGGGATATATGTCTTGAAACCTCCCTCATAAATGGAGTTAGGTCATCGGAAGATGGAAATACAGAAGTAGATGGGGAGTTCCAGGGTTTGTCAGAGAAAGGTATGCATGCTTGACAGTACTGGTTAACTCTTGCGTTGGAGAGGTGGACAGAATAGTGGTGACAGGGAGAAGGTGGTAGTGTATGCAAACTAGATAACACTATTAGACATTTTTTATATCTAAATTACTTTAATCATATTATTTATTTGTTTATGCTTGTGGTGGCTGTGAGAATAAGTTGTAAGTGCTGTGTGCTATTCTTTTCTTTCTTTCTTTCCTTCTTCATTTTTTCTTTTCAGCTTCTATCTTGACTAGCGTCACTGACCGAAATCCACTCACTCCCCCAACAGAGAGAGAGAGAGAGAGAGAGAGAGAGAGAGAGAGAGAGAGAGAGAGAGAGAGAGAGAGAGAGAGAGAGAGAGAGAGAGAGAGAGAGAGAGAGAGAGAGAGAGAGAGAGAGAGAGAGAGAGAGAGAGAGAGAGAGAGAGATGGGGAGGAAGGAAGATGGAGAGGATGTAGGGATCAGTGGTTCTTGACATTTTTACTGCCACGCCCCTCTAGAAATGTGCTCCCTCCACGCCTGCTGGAAAAATGAAGGTGGGGAATCCACAGCAGCCACCGCCTCAGCTGGTCCAGCAATGTGAGAAGACTGTCACCATGGTGGAGGTGACGCATCAGCAGGTGAAGCGATTATTGCGGGGCTGGACACACAGAAAGCCACCGGCCCTGATGACATCAGCCCGCACCTGCTGAAGCGATGCTCCCAGGAACTGGCTGCCCCTCTCACCCAAGTCTTCACAACTTGTGTACGGGAAAACGTCTGGCCTTCAGTGTGGAAGGAGGCTCGAGTAGTTCCTGCACACAAAAAAGCTCCAGGACGGACCCAAAAAACTACAGACCCATATCCCTGTTGTCAGTGGTGGGTAAAGTGTTTGAGAGGGTCGTGGCAGAGGTGGTGTGTAGCCATCTCAAGGACAATGCCCTCCTCTCAGACCAACAGTTTGGGTTCAGACCTGGAAGGTCAACCTCCGACCTAATGATGCTTCTCACCAGGCAGTGGCAGGACGCCCTCGACGACGGCAAGGACACTATAGTGGTTGCTTTGGACATAGCTGGAGCTTTTGATAAAGTATGGCACAACGGATTACTAGAAAAGCTTCGTGCTAAAGGCATCCAGGGTTACGACTCATGGGAAATTACCTGCAGGACAGAAGCCTCAAGGTGGTTGTCAACGGGCAAACATCTGAGTCCCTGCCTGTGGAGGCATCAGTGCCACAGGGTTCAATTCTTGGCCCACTCCTGTGGAATATCTACGTGGATGATCTTCTCCAGCTACTGCCAGGAGTCAAGGCCTATGCTGATGACTGCACCCTCTCCTATACCTATCCACGCCAGGACAGTGGGCGGGCTGCTGAGGCCATCAATCAGCAGCTACGAGTGATAGAGGAGTGGGGTGCTCGCTGGCAAGTGACATTCGCGCCGGAGAAGACACAGGCAATGGTTGTCTCTCGGTCCCCAGCCGCCATGGCAGCAATGGCAGGAAAGTTGTCTTTGGCTGCTGCTCTCCCACCCAAGATGACGTCAAGATACTTGGAGTGGAGGTGGATCGAGGGCTGAGGTTTGACAGCCATGTCAAAACCATTGCCAAGAAAGCCTCTCACAGGATCTCCGCTCAGAAGGATCGCCAGTTTCCTCGACAGGAAGGGAGACTGCTGCTGTACAAGGCACAGGTGCGGCCCCACCTTGAGTACGCAGCTCTCCTGGATGTCCTGTGCCGCCACACAGAAGGAGACTGGACAGCATCCAACGCCGCGCCATACGGCTAGTAGATGCTGCAATACCACCTCACCCAGAGCCTGAGCGTCTTGATTCACTGGAACACCGCAGAGATGTGGCGGCGATCGTAGTGTTCCATAAGGCACAGGTGCAAAGAGTGCCACATCTGGCAGGGCTGCGTCATCCTCTGAGAGTCACCGCACGGAGCACGAGAACGGTGCTCAATGGTGGTGACGCCGTAGAGGTGCCGCGATCCCACGGGTGTCAGCATCAACGCACCTTCGCAGGACGCGTCTCCAGGATGTGGAACTTGTTCACGGCCGCGGTGCCTCACGTCCAGGAGATGAACACACACAGTGTCAAACTGATGGCACATAAGTGGAGACAGACACTGCCAACTCCTCTGACACTCTTTGTGACGTGACACTCAGTGTAGTGCAGTGCGTGAATAGTGCTAGTGAAGTGAAAAGAATAGTGCTCCATTTACATGCTGACCATCTTGTATATTATCTATTTTTAAGTCTTGTAAATATTGTAGAGAAATAGATTGTAGTACCCTTAGAATAGGTAGCACACGACAGTGCGCCTTTGGGTACATGTTCTTCTGTATAAATTATGTTTAAATGACATAGCAGGAGCTTTTGATAAAGTATGGCACAACGGATTACTAGAAAAGCTTCGTGCTAAAGGCATCCAGGGTGGCTTGCTACGACTCTTGGGAAATTACCTGCAGGACAGAAGCCTCAAGGTGGTTGTCAACGGGCAAACATCTGAGTCCCTGCCTGTGGAGGCATCAGTGCCACAGGGTTCAATTCTTGGCCCACTCCTGTGGAATATCTACGTGGATGATCTTCTCCAGCTACTGCCAGGAGTCATGGCCTATGCTGATGACTGCACCCTCTCCTATACCTATCCACGCCAGGACAGTGGGCGGGCTGCTGAGGCCATCAATCAGCAGCTACGAGTGATAAAGGAGTGGGGTGCTCGCTGGCAAGTGACATTCGCGCCGGAGAAGACACAAGCAATGGTTGTCTCTCGGTCCCCAGCCGCCATGGCAGCAATGGCAGGAAACTCCCACTCCAAGATGACGTCTTCCTTGCTTCTAGGAATACAATTCGCCCCCAGATTTTAAAGACACAGGCGATACTTTTGCTCTTTTCACAAACAAGTCGTTACACGAACATGCTCTCATTAAGACAATGACGAATACAATGAAAGAAATTCCTGTTTTTTCCCAGGGGCTCAATCCCCTCTTAGGAATTACTGACGTCCCCCATAGGGAGGCGCGCCCCACGACTTAAGAAACACTGGTGTAGGCGTTATGTCTCACTGCGGGAGACAAAGAAGAAGAAGACGAAGAAGAAGAAGAAGAAGAAGAAGAAGAAGAAGAAGAAGAAGAAGAAGAAGAAGAAGAAGAAGAAGAAGAAGAAGAAGAAGAAGAAGAAGAAGAAGAAGAAGAAGAAGAAATGAGGAGATTGAAATATACAACGACAAGAACAACAACAATAACAATAACTACCAATAGAAAAGGAAGAGGAGGAGAAGGAAGAGAACAAGATGAAAAACAAAGACAACAACAACAACCACCACACAACCACCACCACCACCACCACAACCACCACCAACAACAATAACAATAACAACAAGAGAAAGAAGAGAGAGAAAAAAAAATAAAAACGAAAACGAAAAGGAGATACACGGAAGAGAAAGAGAAAGAGGAAGAAGAGGGAAGTCAGCTTGTGCACACTAAAGAGAGGGAAGGAATTGCACCACTAAGCATTCTGAACTATAAGAATCTTGGCACCAGTCTTCGCGCCAAGAGCCAGCCTTACCAGCCTCACCAGCCTCACCAGACACAGGTCCGCGCACCACAAGTCAAGATGACGTCAGAGAGAGAGAGAGAGAGAGAGAGAGAGAGAGAGAGAGAGTGTGTGTGTGTTTTCTTTCTCTTCTTCCTCTTCTTTTCTTCTTCTTCTTCTTCTTCTTCTTCTGGTACTTGTTTTGTTGTTGTTCTGCTTACCATTTGGTTATTTTTATACAGCTTCAGAAACTCATGTGGGGATTAAAATGGTGAAGACTCTGGCCATTAATTTTCTGACCACTATAGACCCTTCCTACTGTCAACAACATCTGATCACACACAAAACTCAAGGTAAGAAAGTGCCGCAGTACTGAAGGCGTTATGTTGTAAGAGAGCAAAGCGTTTCTGCACACGAGGAATACTCAGGCAGTAGTTGTGTGCCGTGTTTATATTCAAACTATGCAGCATTCTACGTTTTTCTTTCAATCCAATACTTTCATGCCCATTGGTTCGGTTTGATGAAGGTGAGTGTAACATTAGTCTGGCTTGCCTTCACTACACTGGCCTGCTTTGTTTGATACTGCCGGCTTTCATAAATTTGTTCTTTTATTGTTCTGTAAAGGCGAATATTTGAACGAGTCTGGGTAAATGGTGTACTTTTGTTTTTTCATATATGAAGCGGATCGACTAGACTAGAGAGGGAGAGAGAAAAAAGGAAAATAAATAGATGAATAAAAAGATTGATATATAAATAGGTAGATATAAATGGATAGATAAAAAAATGGATGGATGGACAGATAGATAATGAAATAAATGGAGGGATCGACTAGACTAGAGGAGAAAGAAAAAAGGAAAACAAATAGGTCTTAAGTCCTCAGTCACTTGCCTTCCTGCCAGTGGTGTCTTTTGAAGCCATTCTGCGCACTGCATACTGTACAATCACACTAATAATAAGAATACGTACTTCTGGCTAACCTAACCTAACCAAACCTAACCCTGGGCGAATGTACCAACGAGGGAAAACATAACTAGACAGTGAAAACTTTTAACCCCCTCCAGTACTGAGACACATTTTTACCCTAAGATTTGTGCAGGATTAGACCATATTATTAACATTAGGAAGAGACTACGAAGAGCAGAAGATTAATGGCCACAGTCTTCACTATTTTAATCCCCCCACATGAATTTCTGAAGCTGTATAAAATCACCAAATAGTAACCAGAATGAATATGGAAACGCGTCGTGGTACTCAAGGGGTTAAATACTTGATCACTTCTTCTGTTACCGTTAGCGACCTTTGGAAGAGTACTGTGATACTAATCTGAGCCTCAACGACTCTGGTGGAGGGAGAATAGAAGCATACAGGCAGTGAAGGGCGTTAGTTACTTGGTCACTTCTGCTCTCACTGGTAGTTTTTCTTAATATTGTACGCTAGACTTGCACCACAACGTCTCATTAAGCTGTGCCCGGAGGAGGGGGATGCGCAAGACTAGACACTGGCGACAAGGTACGAGAGAAGCCGACTACAACAGGCAATTAACAAAGAGGAAAAAGATGATGGAGGAGGAGGAGGAGGAGGAGAAACAAGAAGAAGAAGAAGAAGAAGAAGAAGAAGAAGAAGAAGAAGAAGAAGAAGAAGAAGAAGAAGAAGAAGAAGAAGAAGAAGAAGAAGAAGAAGAAGAAGAAGAAGAAGAAGAAGAAGAAGAAGAAGAAGAAAGAAGAAGAAGAAGAAGAAGAAGAAGAAACAACAACAACAACAACAACAACAACAACAACAACAACAACAACAACAACAAAAAGAAGAAGAAGAAGAAGAAGAAGAAGAAGAAGAAGAAGAAGAAGAAGAAGAAGAAGAAGAAGAAGAAGAAGAGAGATTAAAAATGAGATTAAAAAGTAGTAGTAGTAGTAGTAGTAGTAGTAGTAGTAGTAGTAGTAGTAGTAGTAGTAGTAGTAGTAGTAGTAGTAGTAGTAGTAGTAGTAGTAGTAGTAGTAGTAGTAGTAGTAGTAGTAGTAGTAGTAGTAGTAGTAGTAGTAGTAGTAGTAGTAGTAGTAGTAGTAGTAATAATAATAATAATAATAATAATAATAATAATAGTAATAATAATAATAATAACAATAATAAGAGTTAGGAGCATTCGCAAAGTTGAGACCAATAAATAAATAGAGAGATGAATAAATGAATAAACAAATAAATAAATACATTAAATAAAAGAGTGAAAACTAAGTAAAAATGCGTGAATGAATAAGAAAAAATTGATAGATAAATAGAATAAGAAATTAAGAATGAATAAAATTAAATAGATGAATAAGAAATAAAAACAGAGTGAATCAAAGAAAATGGAAATATAAATAGAAGGAGTTTATAGATTAATAGAATGAATATACAAATGAATAAGATGAAACAAAATCAAAATTAACTCCAGGAACAAAAGGTTCAAAGCGTTAGATAAACTGCCTTTCTTTTTCTGAGACAAAATATAGTAACAGTAGCTATTCTGACCTGGATCCTCGGCATTTACTTAACGTGTCAGTCTTGCTCGTGTACTATTTTTTTTTTCTATGTAACGGCAATAAATACTTTCTCAAATAAAAAAGTAAAAAACCGAGTGCCAGTCTGCATAGAGAAGTGAAAAAGATTATCGAAAACCGGACGACTTAGTGTCTTGAAATCTCTCTCTCTTGGAAGAGTTCAAGTCAAAGAAAGAAGGAAATACAGAAGCAGACAGGGAGTTCCAGAATTACCAGAGAAAGGGATGAATGACTGAGACCACTGGTTAACTCTTGCATCAGAGAGGAGGACGGATTAGAGGTGACAAACAGTACAAAGTCGCGTCCAGCGAGACCGCGGGAGGAGAGAAGGCATGTACTACATAGTTGGTAAGATCAGAAAAGCAGCTAGTGAAAATAGCGGTACAAGATAACAAGAAATGCAACAGACATGCATAAGACAGATATATATATATATATATATATATATATATATATATATATATATATATATATATATATATATATATATATATATATATATATATATATATATATATATATATATATATATATATATATATATATATATATATATATATATATATATATAACAAGAATGAAGTCAATGTTCTAAATATTGAATATTAACTTAACAGCGTCAGTTTCATTCTTGAAAGAAAAAGTGTAGTAAAAGACAGGTTCAAAATATTTAATTCTTTATAATAAACTTAATAATAATAAACTTAACACAAGAGTTTTCTTGTTACTCAACAACAACAACAACAACAACAAAAATAGTAAAACAAGAGTAAAAATATCATCCCCATCATTGTAGTAAACTTAACGTAACAGTTTTCTTTATGCAAGATATAAAAAAAGTTAATATAATAACAAAAATGAGAGTAAGAATGTTTCCTTATTGATTCTTGTATTAAATTTAACTTGTCGGTAAGAAGTATAATAGTAAAAATCAGGTTAAGAATATTGCATTTTAAATTTCCGTTATAAACTTGACATATAACTCGTGTGAGGCAAAACACTGTGGTGGCGATGTTAAAGTAAATATATCATGCTCTAAATAATGATAATAAATGCAAATATTGTGAAGGAAATTCATAATGCCTCGCTTGTTGCCTTATGGACGCTCGCGATAAGCTCAACGTTCCGCCTTTGTTGTGAGGAGTGGAAGGGTAAAACTTGCGCAGAGTGAACTTTCCACCTTTCTGAACCTACCATGAACTCAGTAAGCGGCGCCGTATGTCAAGAGGAGACTATCAACACACCTCGAACAATGATGGAGTTATAAATAGATCTACTCATACACATTTGTCCCAGATTTTTGGCTAACTCTCTTAATCTTTTAGAGAACTGGCAATCAAGTGGGCCTTTTCCTTTTATCATTTGTTGCCCTGAGTCATCTTCCCATCTAGAACAATGATGGAGCTATAAATAGATCTACTCATCTATATACACATTTGTACCAGAATTTTGGCTCTCTTAATCTTTTACGGAACTGGCAATCAAGTGGGCCTTTTCCTTTTATTATTTGTTGACCTTAGACACCTTCCCACCTCGAACAATGATGGAGTTATAAATAGATCTACTCATACACATTTGTCCCAGATTTTTGGCTAACTCTCTTAATCTTTTAGGGAACTGGCAATCAAGTGGGCCTTTTCTTTTTATTTTTTGTTTCCCTTAGTCATCTTCCCATATTCCATCAAAGAAATATATATACTAGAGAGGCAGACCTAAATGGGATGGTCCAGACAAAGGCCAGGAGAAGAGGGGAGAAAATACGAGCAAAGGTGGATGGCCTCCTTGTATCTAACTATTATCATTATTCTTTTAACTTCGCCAGGTTTAAACTCGTTGCTTCTTGTGCTGTCCTTATTACAAGCCCTCAGGATATTGCTTACCCCTTTCACTTGCACCACTTCAACACCTCCATCAGATACCCTTTTAACCTCTTCAGTACCATGACACGTTTTCATATCTATTCTGCTGACTGTATGGTGATTTTACATAGCTTCAGAAACTTATGTGGGAGATTAAATAGTGAAGACTGTGACCATTAATCTTCTGACCTCCGTAGACCCTTCCTAATGTCAATGAAATCGTCTAATCACACCCTAAACTGAAGGGAAAAATGCGTCCCAGTATTGAAGTGGTTACTATACGCCCCTTTTGCCACGTGTATTCAAAAGCTTCCTATTCTAAGAAATGCCTTTCATCCCTTTCATCGTTTACTCATTTTCCTTTGTACTGATCACAAAAGACGTACATCTTTCCTGTAATACGGGGACTAGAACGGCACAACATCCAGATGAGGTCTAACAAGCAACAAATATAAGCTCTAGTATTGATATTATTTCAAGGCATCTCTTCTTGACGCTCCTAATGATCAATCCTAACACACGAGACGAGTCATTTTTGCCCACTGATCACAAAAGACGTACATCTTTCCTGTAATACGGGAATTAGAACGGCACGATATCCAGATGAGGTCTAACAAGCGCCAAATATTATAAACTCTATTGATATTATTTCAAGGCTTCTATTCTTGACGCTCCTAATGATGAATCCTAACACATGAGACGAGTAATTTTTGCGCTTCTTTGCATTTCCTTAGATGGAGGAGAATATGAGCTTAAGAAAAACGTCAAAATATGTACTGTCCTTGGATGTCAAAACACACGATACGATTTATTTCTGCCCTTCCTTGCATTTGCTTTCGCTGAATATTCACTGTCCTTTGATGTCACCCAAAGCCAGCTCCTCATTATGTACCCTTTGTGTGAGGTGAGAGTTGGCGAAGGGTTTTGTACCATCACCAGGAAGGCAACACACCCAAGACGGTACAATTAATGCCACGACTCTGAAAATGATTATAATGAGAGAGAAAAGCGTTTAAAAGAAAAATAATAAGATCTCATGGCTGGACACACACACACACACACACACACACACACACACACACACACACACACACACACACACACACACACACACACACACGAACTGGAGAGAAAAAAAATAAGAATGACGTAAGAAAGAAAAGAAAAAAGAAAAAAAGAAGAAATATCGATAAATTTAAAGATATAAGTTGGGAAGACTCTCTCTCTCTCTCTCTCTCTCTCTCTCTCTGCTCCAGCGTCTCGATCTATATTTGTCCCTATTAATAGTCGCACTGATTTCTACTTTTTCTCTTACCCTGAGACGCTGAACAGGAACATTACGAGATGGGACTGTCTCTTCTTACTTACAGCGACAACTAACCGGCATTTTTGTCTCTTGAATTCGTGTTTGTCCATTAGTCAGTTCTCCTTATACACGAAAAATGTGTTGCATAAAACTCGTTAGACTTGAAAAATGTTACTATTCTTACATTCTTATTTCCGTCACAATTACGTGTTTTTATTCAGTGTTACGTGTGATCTCTTTTAAGCTGAGTTTGTTTTTATCTTATCTCTATTCTATACTCATCGCTAATAGGAGAGTTAACCCCTTTAGTAGCATTACGCGTTTCTATATTCATTCTGGTTACTATTTGGCGATTTTCTACAGCTTCAGAAACTCATGTGTTTTAGCATGAGGTTTGTGTATGACTAGACGATTTTATGTTCATTATGAACTGTCTATGGCGGTCAGAAAATTAATGGCTAGATTCTTCACTATTTTAATCCCCCCCACACAATATCTGAAGCTATACAAAATCACCAAACAGTAAGCAAAATGAATATAGACACGGCACTGAATTTGGACTGAATATGAATATGGACATGGTACTGAAGAGATTAATGCCAAACCACAACGAGGCATTTCATCTTTTTTTACAGCCGCCACTGAATACTCTACTGACTGTGTATTGGAAAGAAATAGTCTCTTCATATAGTTGCCTTTCTTGTACGTGTCTAGTATTTTTTTTATGTAAGAGGGGGAAAGTCGGCCAAGGGCAACAAAGAAATAAATGTCCACTTAGCTTCCAGCCCCCTTGCAAGTCTGATAGAGTTAACCAAAAGACAGGAACAAATGTCTTGAAACCTCTTGAAATATGTCTGTAATGAATCTATGTAGTAAGTCTAATGGTGCATATCGCATTGAAGGGGATAATCACACACCAATGTAACCAAGACCTCTTACAATAAATATAAATGAATAGGTAAATGAACAGATAAAAATAAATGTAGATGAATTCGTAAATACACAAAAAAATTGTGGTAATAAATATAATAATAATAATAATAATAATAATAATAATAATAATAATAATAATAATAATAATAATAATAATAATAATAGTAATAATATAAATAATAATAATAATAATAATAATAATAATAATAATAATAATAATAATAATAATAATAATGAAAACTTATATAATTTCAAAAGTATTAAATCATAAACATTTACTGACACACACACACACACACACACACACACACACACACACACACACACACACACACACACACACACACACACACACACACACACACACACACACACACACACACACACACACACACACACACACACACACACACAAGACTGGTAGTTAGATAAATACATACATACAGTACATACATACATACATACAAAAATACATAAATAAACACACATACATAACACACACACACACACACACACACACACACACACACACCGCGTAGTGTAGTGGTTAGCACGCTCAACTCACAATCGAGAGGGCCGGGTTCGAGTCCCGGCGCGGCGAGGCAAGTGGGCAAGCCTCTTAATGTGTGGCCCCTGTTCACCTAGCAGTAAATAGGTACGGGATGTAACTCGAGAAGTTGTGGCCTCGCTTTCCTGGTGTGTGGAGTGTGTTGTGGTCTCAGTCCTACCCGAAGATCGGTGTATGAGCTCTGAGCTCGCTCCGTAATGGGGAAGACAGGCTGGGTGACCAGCAGGCGACCGTGGTGAATTACACACACACACACACACACACACACACACACACACACACACACATGTGCATGGTGGAGGAGTTGCTTTATATATTTCAACAGATTATGACACATCAACACAAAACCAATTAACAATTTCTGAATCATTTATCGAAACCATAGGTATTGAGACTACAATCGCAAATAAGAAGTATTTATTTATGTGTATCTATAGACCTCCAAATGGTCATTTTGGTAATTTTTAATGAAATAACTGATATTCTCTCACTGTTAATGAATAACAAATATCATAGAATTTACCTTCTTGGAGATTTCAACTTAGACTTATTGAAAAGTGATGAAAAAAATGCTTTTGAATTTCTTAATCTTATGTTCTCCTTTTCACTGTATCCCTTAATCAACAAACCAACTAGAGTAACAAGCACTTCAGCCACACTCATAGACAACATTTGGACTTCACAACCAGAAGAGAATATCAGTAGTTACATCATTCAGACCGATATTTCAGATCATTTTCCAATTATTTCCCAATATAAACTTGAATGTCCCACTTATAAACCACAATATATTAGTAAGAGATTAATAACTGAAGCAGCATTAGAAGTTTTTAGTAATAATCTATCAGCAATTGAGTGGAATGATGTATTGAACTCCTCGTGTCCTGACCAAGCCTATAGTTTGTTCCATATGAAATTTGACAGCTTATTTCAAGAACACTTCCCAATCAAAAATATTCGCTTAAAAAAAAAAAAAAATGAAATTAGTCCTCACATTACTCCAGCTCTTAAAACCAGTATTAAAGAAAAACATAGATTAGAAAGACTTGCCAAGAAATGGCCATTGACCTATGGAAAATTATACAAACAATATAGAAATAAACTGACATCAATTTTACGCTCAGCAAAGGATATGTATTCTAAAAACCAACTGACAGTAAACCAAGGTAACCCAAAAAAACAATGGAACACAATAAACACTCTTTTAGGTAGATCACTTAACTTAAAAGCTAACATTGAACTACATCCTACGTGTATAGATACAGCCACTGCATTTAATGAACATTTTTTAGGAAGTAAATTCACATTAGCAAAAGAAGAAACTGATTTTTCAAAATATCTTTTTAACTCCCCAGATTTTTCAATGTATTTGGCTCCCACCTACACAACCGAGGTAGAGAAAATCATAACGTCGATGAAAACAGACTCCTCTGGATTTGATGACATTTCTCCAAAAATACTGAAACACACTTCATCTGTCATATCAGCTCCCTTAACTCACATAATAAATCTTACATTAAAAACAGGTAAATTTCCTAATAAATTAAAACTAGCTAAAGTAATTCCTATATTTAAATCAGGTGACAGAAGTGATATTAAAAACTACCGACCTATCTCTATACTTCCAGCCTTCAGCAAAATTTTCGAAAAAATAATCTCTGTTAGACTAATTTTTTTTTTTTTTTTTTTTTTTTTTTTTTACATTACAAGGGCACTGGCCAAGGGCAAACAAAGTGTTGGAAAAAAAAAATCCCGCTGGTTGCCAGGCCCTGTTAAGAAGAAAGTAGAAAGAGAAAAAACAAAAAAAATCTAAAAGGAGGGTCCAGTTAACGTAAGAGGTGTCTTGACACTCCTCTTTTGAAAGAGTTTAAGTCATAGGCAGGTGGAAATACAGACACAGGTAGAGAGTTCCAGAGTTTACCAGTGTAGGGAATGAAGGAGTGAAGATACTGGTTAACTCTTGCATTAGGAAGATGGACAGAATAGGGATGAGAAGAAGTAGAGAGTCTTGTGCAGCGAGGCCGCAGGAGGGGGAAGGCATGCAGTTAGCAAGTTCAGAAGAGCAGACAGCATGAAAACAGCGGTAGAAGACAGATAAAGATGCAACATTGCGGCGGTGACTTAAAGAATCAAGACAGTCAGTTAGAGGAGAAGAGTTGATAAGACGAAAAGCTTTAGATTCCACCTTGTTTAGTAAAGCTGTGTGTGGATCCCCCAGACATGAGAGCCATACTCCATACACGGGCGGATAAGGCCCTTGTACAGAGCAAGCAGCTGGGAGGGAGAGAAAATGGACGAAGACGCCATAGGACACCTAACTTCTTGGAAGCTGATTTAGCAAGAGTAGAGATGTGAAATTTCCAGTTTAGATTTTTAGTGAAGGATAGACCGAGTGTGTTTAATGTAGAGGAGAGGGAAGTTGAGTGTTATTGAAGAAGAGAGGATAGTTGTCTGGAAGGTTATGTCGAGTAGATAGTTGTAGAAATTGAGTTTTTGAGGCATTGAACAAAACCAGGTTTTCTCTGCCCCAATCAGAAACAAGTGAAAGATCAGAAGTTAGGCGTCCTATAGCATCTCGCCTTGAGTCATTTAATTGTTGTTGGGTTGGGCGTCTGTTGAACGCTGTTGAATAATGCAGGTGGTATCATCAGCATAGGAGTGGATAGGGCATTGAGTCAGATTTAGGAGATCATTGATGAATAATAGAAAGAGAGTGGGTGATAGGACAGAACCCTGTGGAACACCACTGTTGATAGTTTTAGGGAAGAACAGTGACCGTCTACTACAGCAGCAATAGAACGATCGGAAAGGAAACTGGAGATGAAGGTACAGAGAGAAGGATAGAATCCGTAGGAGGGTAGTTTAGAAATTAAAGATTTGTGCCAGACTCTATCGAAGGCTTTCGATATGTCAAGGCCGACAGCAAAGGTTTCACCGAAGTCCCTAAAAGAGGATGACCAAGATTCAGTTAGGAAAGTAAGAAGATCACCAGTAGATCTGCCTTTACGGAAACCATACTGGCAATCAGAGAGAAGGTTGTGAGCTGATAGATGCCTCATTATCTTCCTATTAAGGATAGACTCAAAGGCTTTAGAAAGGCAGGAAATCAAAGCTATAGGGCGGTAGTTAGAAGGATTGGAGTGGTCACCTTTTTTAGGGACAGGTTGAATGTGAGCAAACTTCCAGCAAGAAGGATAAATAGAAGTAGAGAGACACAGATGAAAGAGTTTGACCAGGCAGTGAGCGAGTTCGGAAGCACAGTTTTTGAGAACAACAGGAGGGACTCCATCCGGACCGTAAGCCTTCCGAGAATCAAGGCCAGAGAGGGCCAGGAAAACGTCTTTATAAAGAATTTTAATTTTAGGGATGAAGTAGTCAGAGGGTGGAGGAGTAGGAGGAATATGCCCAGAATCATCCAAAGTTGAGTTGGTAGCAAAGGTTTGAGCGAAGAGTTCAGCTTTAGAAAAGAAGAGACAGCTGTAGAGCCATCTGGATGAAGTAAAGGAGGGAAAGACGAAGAAGTAAAGTTGTTAGAGATATTATTGGCTAGATGCCAGAAATCTCGAGAGGAGTTAGAATTGGAAAGACTTTGACATTTTCTATTGATGAAAGAGTTTTTAGTAAGTTGGAGAATAGATTTGGCATGATTACGGGCAGAAATATATAGGGCATGAGTTTCAGCAGTTGGATGGCTACGGAACCGTTTGTGAGCCGCCTCTCTATCATTGACAGCACGAGAACAAGCAGAGTTAAACCAAGGCTTTTTAGCTTTAGGGTTAGAGAAAGTATGAGGAATGTATAGCTCCATGCCAGAGATAATCACCTCTGTTATGCGCTCGGCACAAAGAGAAGGATCTCTGACATGAAAACAATAATCATCCCAAGGAAATCAGAATAGTACTGCCTTAGTTCCTCCCACTTAGCAGAGTTAAAATGCCAGAAGCACCTCCGCTTAGGCGGGTCCTGAGGCTGCACTGGAGTGATAGAACTGGTAACGGAAATTAGATTGTGGTCGGAGGAGCCCAACGGAGAGGAAAGTTTAACAGAGTAAGCAGAAGGGTTGGAGGTTAGGAAAAGATCAAGAATGTTGGGCGTGTCTCCAAGGCGGTCAGGAATACGGGTAGGGAACTTCACTAGCTGCTCTAGGTCATGAAGGATAGCAAAGTTGAAGGTTTGTTCACCAGGTTGGTCAGTGAAAGAAGATGAAAGCCAAAGCTGGTGGTGAACATTGAAATCCCTAAAATGGAGATCTCAGCAAAAGGAAAGTGAGATAAGATGTGCTCCACCTTGGAAGTCAAATAGTCAAAGAATTTTACATAGTCAGAGGAATTAGGTGAGAGGTATACAGCACAGATGAATTTAGTTAGAGAGTGACATTGAAGTCTTAGCCAGATGGTAGAAAATTCTGAAGATTCAAGATTGTGGGCACGAGAGCAAGTGGTGTCGTTACGCACGTATGCGCAACATCCAGCTTTGGATTGAAAATGAGGATAGAGCAAGTAGGAGGGAACAGAAAAGGGCTGCTGTCAGTAGTCACAGACAACTGTGTTTCGGTTAGGAAGAGAAGATGAGGTTTAGTAGAGGAGAGGTGGTGTTCCACAGATTGAAAATTAGAACGAAGGCCACGAATGTTGCAGAAATTGATAGTGAAAGTATTAGATGAAGTGTCAAGACACCCAAGGTCGACAGCAGAGGGCAGTCCGACCTGGGGACATTTATGGTCCCTCCCAGAGGGGACTCCGAGGCAGGGCGTGGTGAAGCCATTATTAAATTTTGATTTGAAGAGAGTGTAAAAGTGTAAGGTGTTGTAGTGTAGTGTAGGAAGTAGTAGAAGTTGTCTTTAGAGGGCAGGCTGCAGCTGCTCAATTGTATAAATGAGACCACAAAGGGAACCGGGAAGAGAGGACACGGGGAATCACTCAGTCTGCAGCACTGCCTACATCCCCGTAAGTACCTCTCCTGGAGTATTCCACCGGGCGGCAGGTGACTACTGCCTACTCCATATAGTAATTAATTATCTAGAAACTAACAGTCTCTTAACAGAAAACCAACACGGCTTCAGAGCTCATCATTCCACTGAATCTGCAATACTTCAACTTGTTAACAACGTGTATTCGAGTTTAGAAGAAAAAATGTATGTTATTGGTGTATTTCTAGACCTATCAAAAGCTTTCGATATGTTGGATCATAAAATTTTATTGTATAAATTAGAACATTTAGGAATTAGAGGTTTGCCACTAAAGTTCTTTCAAAGCTATCTTGATTGTAGAAAACAGGCAGTATATTGTAATGAAAATTATTCCCCACTGAAGTCCATATATAAAGGAGTACCACAGGGTTCTATATTAGGTCCTATACTCTTCCTGGTCTATATTAATGATATAGTTAATGATAGTACAAAATTAAAGTTTGTTATATATGCTGATGATACAACTCTGTTATTAAAAGATAAAACATAGATTCTCTGCACACTAGTATAATATTTGAATTAAATAAAGTAAACTTATGGTTAAGATCTAATAAGCTAAAACTTAACATCTCAAAAACTCATTCTATACTTTTTCAAAATAGGTCAGTAAAAAATCATATGAATCCAGTGTTATTAGATGGTGAAATTATAAAACAAGTTAATTTTACAAAATTTCTTGGAATCATTATTGATGAAAATTTAAACTGGAAACATCATATTGATCAAACTTGTTTAAAAATTTCTAAGATGACTGGAATATTGTATAGAATTCGTAATAATCTAACAATTGAGGCTATGATCAGCATATATCATACTTTGTGCTATCCACACCTTATATACTGCGTGTCTATATGGGCATGTACTTGGCCATCCTTTTAAATAGAATAGTAATAGCTCAAAACAAATTTTTACGATGTATGTATTTTCTTAAGAAATTTGATTCCACTGCTCATGTATTTTCTGAAGCTAGACTGATGAAGTTTTCTGACATTCATAAGTATTTCACATTATTATTAATATTTAAAACTAGAGAACATAATAATTCAATATTTAAGTTAAATGAGAATTTAAGAAATACCAGAAGTAACCATATTAATTTAATTTGTCCAGCATTCAGAACAACATTATTCAAAAACAGTGTAGTCAGCTTTAGCCCTACATTATTTAATAGTCTCCCTCAGGATAAAAAAGTTTCTTTAACCACAATCAATATCCATAAATATAAGAAAGAAATCAAACCTTACCTGCTGTCTCAACAATAAATCCTACTTATGCAAATATCCATAAATATGTACTTTATAGTATAACAGTCAATAATTTGTTCCCACACTTCTAACAAGGTAATAGTTAGAACGTCCGTTAAGGAGTTGCAGCTCAACGGACCATAGCTAATGTAAATTAAAACTATGTATGTATCATGTCATAACTGTACTGTATATTAGCAATAAATTTACTTACTTACTTACTTACATACCGCGTAGTGTAGTGGTTAGCAGGCTCGACTCACAATCGAGAGGGCCGGGTTCGAGTCCCTGGAAGCGGCGAGGCAAATGGTCAAGCCTCTTAATGTGTGGCCCCTGTTCACCTAGCAGTAAATAGGAACGGGATGTAACTCGAGGGGTTGTGACCTCGCTTTCCCGGTGTGTGGAGTGTGTTGTGGTCTCAGTCCTACCCGAAGATCGGTCTATGAGCTCTGAGCTTGCTCCGTAATGGGGAAGACAGGCTGGGTGACCAGCAGACGACCGAGGTGAATTACACACACACACACACACACACACACACACACACACACACACACACACACACACACACACACACACACACACACACACACCACCAATAAAAAATACAAACTCATGAAAAGAAACTAATAATGTAATCAAAACACACTTAAAATATAAATCAAGACAAAATAAAAACAGCTCACAAACAGAAACCACACACTAGCATCTTCTTCCCCTTACCTCACCCCAACACACGGGGAAAGGGGGTCAACGTACCTCCACATGCCACTCAGTTATCCATTCAGCAATCCAGATTGTGAGACAGTGATAGTGCTTCGGCGATGTCAACAGGTACTTAACTCGATGAGGCCAGAGGGGACCAGCGAGGTACCAGGGTACGGTCTTATTGCGAGGTAGTAGCTGCGTAACCTTACCTCACCTCCCTACCCACGTGTAACAGGTAAGGTGAGGTGAGGGTTGTCTGGGGCGGCGCGTGGTGTAGGGGGCTTTTGGGGGGGTGCCTCGTGCTGTCTCGGCGCGTGGGGGTCGTTGTAGTGGTTGTGGTGGTGGTGGTCGACACGCGCGCTCTCTTTCTCGTTCCCCATAAAAAGGTGAGACGTCCTTACGGGTTAGAGTACAAAGCAGAGAGAGAGAGAGAGAGAGAGAGAGAGAGAGAGAGAGAGAGAGAGAGAGAGAGAGAGAGAGAGAGAGAGAGAGAAATAGGAAAGGGATTGTTTTGAAGCGTTTATCTCTCTCCTTCAGGCTGTTTTCAAAGGATGCTGGTCTATGGAGCGTAAAATAAGCTCCGGGAAGCCATTAGTGCTGCATGTGGCACTCTCTGAATAAAAACGTAGTTACTTTAATCTTTCACGACTCTCTATTCACTTGACAATAACAACCTCATTACTGAGAATATTTTAGTTCACTACGGCTCTTTCAGATAATCGGTTTTCTTCCCCTGAACCCCTCCAGCACCATGACGCGTTTCCATATTCATTCTGCTTTCTATTTGATGATTTTATACAGCTTCAGAAACTCGTGTGAGGGATTAGAATAGTGAAGACTGTGGTCATTAATCATCTCCATGCATGCCTCCTAATGTCAATAAAATGGTGTAATTGTGCACAAATCTCAAGGTAAAAATGTGTTCCAGCATTGGAGGGGTTTAAGATCACAAGGAGATCGCTACAAAAAAACAAAACAAAAAAAAACAAGAAAAATGAAGATTGCTACAAGACCAGAAGAGGCAATAGTCAGTTTGTGGCGAGTCAACAGAGGATAAAAAAAAAAGGAATATAGGTACGTATGTGTCTTTTGTTGAGGCACTCCGACGTGTCGACCTAATGGCTTCCTTTGTATTTTTGTTGTGTTCATCCTACTGAGGCTGTTATTGCCGAGTGAATAGGTAGCTTTGGCGGAGATACATTTATGAATACGGATGATAGTTGAAATGGAAAGGCATGTTTTATTAAGCAGACTGCCACTTGTCGGTCTCATGTCTTCGTTCACCTCATCTTGTGCTGTTATGATCTGGTCTCACTCTCTTCTTCTTCGTCAGCTGATTATCCCGCCGCTGTTTTGATGAGTCGCCTCCACCTGCCTCTCTCACTAACCCTGTTGTTTTGTAGTCCTTTCTTGTCTCACTCTCTCCGTAATGAAAATATAATAATGATATCAACAACAACAATAATGATAATAATAATAATGATAATAATGAAAAAAATACATCCCAGCCAATAGGAAGCTTTGAATGGACTAGATAAATTGATGAATATGGAAGAAACAACAAAAAATAAGGAATGTTTTATGAAGGGACTGCCACCTGTTGACCTGGTGACTTCCTCTTGTGTTGGTGACTTCCTCTTGTGTTGTTGACTTCCTCTTGTATTGGTGACTTCCTCTTGTGTTTTTTGCTCTTACCAATTCACCATCAGCCAAATGTCAAGAAAACGTCGCTATTAACATCTGCAAGTCACCTTTACGGACTCATCACCAGGTTCCAGCAGACGAGCAGGTCACCAATACGAGGCCACCACCAGCAGGTCACACTTATAAAAGACCACTACCCATAAGGACACAAGAGAAGGTCACCACTGAGAGGTCACCGCCAAGAGGTCACCATTGAGAGGTCACCACACAAGGGTCATCAGCAGAAAGTTGTCCAAAACAGCTCACCGTCAACTGGTCACAAGGCACCATCAACAAGGCTTTTTTTTTTTTTTTTTTTTCTTCCTCCTTTTATATATTTTTTGCTTTCATTTCCTTAGTAATAGTGGTAGTAGTGGTGGTGGTGGTGTAGGAAGTAGTAGTAGTAGTAGTAGTAGTAGTAGTAGTGTGTTTTGCGAGTGGCACTATTTGAACAGTGGTCTGCTGGTGACGGCTGGCTGTTGGCTTGGTGGCAGTGACCTTACGCTGGGGGCTGACACTGACCTCTGGCGGTGACCTTGACCGGTGCGTAGCTGAGTTGTGCGCGCGCTGCTGGGGTCCTTTGTTCCCCCACCCGCCTCGCTCTCTCTCTCTCTCTCTCTCTCTCTCTCTCTCTCTCTCCTTTGTGTACTGACTTTCTGGTGTTTCTCTTTTCCTTCCTTCTTTTCATTTTCTTTATCTTTTATTGTTTTCTTCAGTTTCCCGTTTTCTTTCTATTTTTCATTGTTTTTTCTGTATTTCTTCTCATGGTTTTTTTATAGTTTTCTTTCTTTCTTCTTTTTCTTCTTTTGTTATCCAATCTCTCATTTTTCCCCCTTTGTTTCTTTCTCAATCACTTTTTCACTCTTTCTTTCTTTATTGAGGTCCTTTTAACACCCTTAGCCACACACACACACACACACACACACACACACACACACACATATTCTCTCTCTCTCTCTCTCTCTCTCTCTCTCTCTCTCTCTCTCTCTCTCTCTCTCTCTCTCTCTCTCTCTCTCTCCAATAACACACTTTTATTTCCCTTTGATGTTAACGTGAAAGCTTTCCCTCCCCCCACGAAAAAATAATAATAAAAAAAAGGACATGAACCATTCCTCTCTTTTGGCCGCCCTTCTTTCACCATCAAGAGAGAGACGACAGACAGACAGACAGACAGTGGAAAGATAAGGTAAACATTTTGAGCTTTTAAAGAGAACAATATTCTAGACAGATTTTTTTTTTCTTCAACTTAATTTTTTTGTACGATTTAAGTTTTTATTTGCTTCATTTTAGTTTCATTTTTTTTTTTTTTTTGAGAGAGAGAGAGAGAGAGAGAGAGAGAGAGAGAGAGAGAGAGAGAGAGAGAGAGAGAGAGAGAGAGAGAGAGAGAGAACAGCGATTATGAAGCTGAATGAAATAATGGGTGATGACAAAAGACCGCGTAACAAGAGTGATGCTGGTGATGAGGATGACATAACGGTGATGAAAATACTAATAACTCTTTCCTTCCACTATGACATACAAAATTATATACAGTGAAGAGCTGGAAAAGGCTTACAGACACACAGACAAACAGACAAGACAGAAGACTAGCAGAAAGGCACAATGATAGATAGATAGATAAATAAACAGATAGACTGAAAGATACTGATTGACTGATAGATAGATAGACAGATTTTTAGATATATAGAGACAGATAGATAGATAGATAAATTGTTGGGTATATTCAAGGTCACATTCACATCTAAGCATTACGAATACTCACCTATGAATGAACAAAGCAGGTACTCCCGGCCCACCTGAAAAGATAACAATGTATATAAATGAATAAATACATAGATACGTAAATGAACTGGCAATAATGGTAATGGATAAAGGAAGAAGAAAAGTATATAACATTTTCTATTTTTTTTTCTCCAATTTTTTTTTTTTTTTTTTTCTGTAAGCGTTTGAAGGAAAGAGCAATTAATTAATCAGGTACTACTACTACTACTACTACTACTACTACTACTACTACGAGTACAACAACGGGAACAACTTTGCCTCCTCCTCCTCCTCCTCCTCCTCCTCGTTCTCTTTCTTCTGCTAAAACCACCTACTCCACCACCACCACCACCAGCGCTTGGGTACAAACATCACTCACAGTGCTTACAGGAACACACGCGCCGGGGCCTGTGCGTGTGGGTGTGGGGCTGTGTGGTGGCGTGGGAGTCACTGCAGTTGGGTAGGAGCGGCCGTGCGTCAGAGGCATGATAAGCTAGGATGACCGGAACTGTATTGAAGGTTAGTTCAGGGAAGTGGAAGGCAAGTGAGGAAAGGAAGAAGCTGATACTGAGGTTATTTGTGCTTCATTGGTATTTGTAGAGGAGAAAATATGAATTGGCAAAGATAGGGAATTGCTGGTGAGTTGTTTTTGTTAGGGTACAAAGCTATTTCACTGAGAGAGAGAGAGAGAGAGAGAGAGAGAGAGAGAGAGAGAGAGAGAGAGAGAGCACTTCATTAATATGTACTCAACATCTCATATCTCGAGGTCTCTCTCTCTCTCTCTCTCTCTCTCTCTCTCTCTCTCTCTCTCTCAGAACATTTGAGGACACTTCGTAATCTTGAATGGAAGTTTGATTATCTGTCTTTCAGTAGTCTCTTTGTTGCTCTTAGTCAGGAAGTCAGACACCCAGAAGCACTCCTAAAACAAGAACAACAATTACAAAAACACTTCGCGCAAATTCTGGATGGCTGACTTGTTCAGTGGCACCTTTACATCGTCTCTTGCATAACTTTCCTTTCATCGTCTTGTTCATCGTCTTTGCATAACTCTCTTTCTCATCGTCTTTTCATCGTCTCTGCATAACTTTTCATCGTCTTTTTCATCGTCTTTTTCATCGTCTTTTGCACAATTCTCTTTCACATCGTCTTTTTCATTGTCATTTTCATCGTCTTTTTCATCGTCTTTTGCACAACTCTCTATTTCATCGTCTTTGTATAACTCTTTTTCATCGTTTTTCTCATCGTTTTTTTTCATCGTCTTTTGCATAACACTCTTTTTCATTGTTTTCTCATTGTTTTCTCATCGTTTTTTCACCGTCTTTTTCATAACTCTTTCTTGGTGTCTGGCATGTTCAGTGGGACTCCTTTCTTCGTCTTTCACTTGCCTCTTACTAGAACCCGCATGCACAAAACAAGAAGCATTATTTTCAAGACACTACTCGTAATATTACAAGTTCTCTCTTATTTTTTTGGCATGCTAAGTGGAATTTTTTTCGTCCATTTGTTGCCCTTGGTAAAGAAAAAAAAAAACTCATATATACAACAACAACAACAACAACAACAACAACAACAATACATAATTTAAAATAGCCCATATTCTGAAACACTTCCGCACCACGCCTTCACTATCATCAAAGAGCTCTAGTTGAAGTGACACGGGTTTTCAAGAATGTTTCTATAATTCTAGTGACATGTTAACAAGTTTTCTGCATTATCAAAGGGCTTTAGTTGAAGTGACACGGGTTTTCAAGGATGTTTCTGTAATTTTAGAGACGTTTCAAACGGTTCTAGTGGAAGTGGCACGGGTTTTTAAGGATGTTTTGTAATTCTAGTGACATGTTAACAAATTTCCTTCATCATCAACACGAAAATCACCCTTAAGAACTCGGCTTATCGTCTCCGCGGTCTCTGAAAAATGGTCGCGATGAGAGAGAGAGAGAGAGAGAGAGAGAGAGAGAGAGAGAGAGAGAGAGAGAGAGAGAGAAGCATGTCTAAAAATAACACAAAAATAGTCTAACCTATTGCGTTTCTCTCATTAAGACGCGAACAGGAGTAACCAAGAGCTGAGCGACATAGCGATATACAACACGGCTTACACTATTCATGTCCCCTGCCGCTGAGTGCCTCGGTCATGCAGTCCACCACAGGAAGAGAGAGAAGAGAAATCAATAGGCTCTCGGTACTGCAGATGGCTGAGGTTGGTGACGTAAGAATGAAGAATGATGTGGTGAAGGAATAGGAAGGCTAGCGGAGCCTTGGAATGTATGAATGACCGTCATCTAAAGGAGCGTGCAATGTATGGAGACTAGGAGAGCTTGGAGTGTATGTGAAATGTAATCTGGAGCGTGGAATGTATGGGAAATATGATCTGGAGCGTGGAATGTATGGGAAATGTAATCTGGAGCGTGGAGTGTATGGGGAATGTAATCTGGAGCGTGGAGAGTATGGGGAATGTGATCTGGAGCATGGAGTGTATATGGAATGTAATCTGGAGCATGGAGTGTAAGGGAAAAGTAATCTGGAGTGAGGAGACTATGGTGGCGTATGGAGGAACGGTTAAAAAAAGTAGCAAACCATTAATATTTCAACATTTAAGCCTCGTTCAGCCAGGAGTTTATAAGGTACGGTCTCTCTCTCTCTCTCTCTCTCTCTCTCTCTCTCTCTCTCTCTCTCTCTCTCTGTGTGTGTATGTGAACGTCATGTGTCATTTTAGTTATGCGACAATCAAAAACAACCACTACACACACACACACACACACACACACACACACACACACACACACACACACAGACGCACACACACACATATACACGTGTGGTCAGAGTGACACGCGCCTTACCTCCTCCATGCTCCCCTCTCTTCCCTATCTCTCTCCCACACACTCACATTAGGGTTAAGAGCAACACGAAAACTTAGAAGTAAATTCAAGTCATAAATCTCTTTACCCTCTATAGACACGCGCACCAGCTCACACACACACACACACACACACACACACACACACACACACACACACAGAGAGAGAGAGAGAGAGAGAGAGAGAGAGAGAGAGAGAGAGAGAGAGAGAGAGAGAGAGAGAGTCTGTTAGGTTGTCTTATGATTAATTAGCCTTGACCTGAGCCCATCTTCAAGAATGCAAATAAGAAAAACAATAGTAATATAAGAGTATTGCCCTTTTAGAAAACTGTGAAGCCAAACAGACTGTTTTGTTTGCCCACAAGTATCCATCTGACAAGACACACGTCACGTCTCACTGTATCCTGTTCGTGGCTGTCCGCTCTATGTGGCTGTCTTCTCTCTGTTGACAAACGAAAGCTGGACTGCCGCCAACACTGCACAGGGTCTATTTCATCCCTGTATCTAGCTAATCTTTTATCCACGCCCTCGGCCATGTTGTCGTGGATAACAGCGGACAGATATATCCATCAACACACCCACGTGCAGAGGCACAGCTGCGCCACCACACCGGCCACTGTCGACACTCATGTGGCAGAGTCTGTGTGACCTGCGGGTGCTTACTTGCATACACCTTGTTTTTTCTCTTCAGAACTGATATTGTATTTTATTCTCTTTCTTTCTGTCTGTCTGTCTGTCTGTCTGTCTGTCTGTCTGTCTGTCTGTCTCTCTCTTTTTTTTTTTTTTTTTTTATTTAAACAAAACTTAATACAAAGGAACATGTACCCAAAGGCGCACTGTCGTGTGCTACCTATTCTAAGGGTACTACAATCTATTTCTCTACAATATTTACAAGACTTAAAAATAGATAATATACAAGATGGTCAGCATGCAAATGGAGCACTATTCGTTTCACTTCACTAGCACTATTCACGCACTGCACTACACTGAGTGTCACGTCACAAAGAGTGTCAGAGGAGTTGGCAGTGTCTGTCTCCACTTATGTGCCATCAGTTTGACACTGTGAGTGTTCATCTCCTGGACGTGAGGCACCGCGGCCGTGAACAAGTTCCACATCCTGGAGACGCGTCCTGCGAAGGTGCGTTGATGCTGACACCCGTGGGATCGCGGCACCTCTACGGCGTCACCACCATTGAGCACCGTTCTCGTGCTCCGTGCGGTGACTCTTAGAGGATGACGCAGCCCTGCCAGATGTGGCACTCTTTGCACCTGTGCCTTATGGAACACTACGATCGCCGCCACGTCTCTGCGGTGTTCCAGTGAATCAAGGGGACGCTCAGGCTCTGGGTGAGGTGGTAGTGCAGCATCTACTAGCCGTATGGCGCGGCGTTGGATGCTGTCCAGTCTCCTTCTGTGTGTGGCGGCACAGGACATCCAGAGAGAGCTGCGTATTCAAGGTGGGGCCGCACCTGTGCCTTGTACAGCAGCAGTCTCCCCTTCCTGTCGAGGAAACTGGCGATCCTTCTGAGAGCGGAGATCCTCTCTCTCTCTCTCTCTCTCTCTCTCTCTCTCTCTCTGTGTGTGTGTGTGTGTGTGTGTGTGTGTGTGTGTGTGTGTGTGTGTGTGTGTGTGTGTGTGTGTATTTGTTTGTTTGTTAAACTCTATGTATGTATGTATCTGTTTGTCTGTCTGTCAGTCAGTCTGTCTGTGTCTACATGTATGCATGCATGTATGTATGTTTGTCTTTCCATCTCCGTATGTCTGTCTCTATTTGCCTGCCTACTTGTTTGTCCATCTACCTACTTACCTATCTGTCTACCCAAATAAGTAAGTAAATGTCCGATTTTTTAAACGAGGTGTTTGTGTTTAGAAATACCAATGTAGTCGTTTTCGATTTCAAACACTTTCCTGCTCCGGGCTTCGAGTTAGACAGACCAAACCCGAAGTCGTATTGGAAATGTTTGGGAGAGCAACCCCTCTTCAGCAGCAGAACCTTGGACATAATCTTCAAACTAATATTTCTTAGCGTTCGAAATGCCGTGTTCGGGTGCGTTTGGGAGACTTCACTTGCATCTGAGATTTATGGTTTGTTAGTGACAGCGTCCAAGGTCTCCTGACAAGTCCCGGTATCATTTTATTTTTTGAAGAGTCTTAACATGGCTTTTCTTGCCCTCATTAGATAGAGTCACTTATTCCAAGTCATTTGAACTCCCATATCTATCCATCGCTAATTATCTATTTTGCTGACAGCATTTGTTAAAGTTTAGTTAAATTGTTACGTTTATTTTGGTTATGGGGTATGTTATTTTATTATTATTATTATAATTTTTCTTTTGCTGATATTGCTTCTAGAGCAGGCATCAACAATCGTTCGGTAGTATGAGGATGAAGAAAATATCAGCAAAAGTATTACAATTCCCATTTATCAAATATAAAACCTTCCACTCGTCTCTTGCCTGGCGATTCCCCCACCTCGACATGCTCCGTGCACTATCAACTTTTAAGGTAATTAGACGGACTTTCATGTTCTTTTTAATGCTTATACACAAAGAAATAACTCCACATACATGTTCTGTAAGAAACGCTCACTATTAGCTTTCTTACAAGCCAAGATAAGAAGGCCCGCCCTTCGCCTTCTGTCAATCCATTCCCGCAATCGCTCCGAACATCACCTTACAATGACAGATTGCTTCACTATTACATCTTGTATGATGATGTAATTATTAATATGGCGTCTAAAAAAAAGCGTGCCAGTTAATAAGGAAGTGAATGAATGATTGATTCAACCACTAACTACCTAACTACTTCCCTTACTAACCAACCCATCTACCAACTAACTAATAATCCAACCAATTAACCAACAAGCAAAATAACTAATTAATCAGCTAACTACCTACGCACCTACCTAACTAACTAACCAACCAACCAACTCATTCACTCACTCACTCACCAGCTAACAAGCTACACGTGACTAACAACCCTTTACTACAGTCAAGCCTTACCAGCTTGCATTCCTGCATCTATGCCTCGTATTCTCAAACACATCTGTGCTTCACCTCCACTATTTCAAGAGGGTTTATTTGAAGTGACACCAGTTTTTTAAGGTGTTTTTACGATTCTAGGGGCAGATTGACAAGATTTCTGCATTATTAACTAGAGAAACACTCTTGAAAGTCCTGCTAATCATCTCTGTGGCCTTGGAAAATAGTCGTGGTGAGAAAGCAAAGCGTTTCTTAATACGGGCCTATGTCGTACCATGGAGAACACTCCTTCAAAGCACAACAGTTTACAAGGTACATTTTTGCATCATTTCCCAGAAGCACCACAAAACCGTACAGTGCGTACCTAACAGGCGGCCGTTCCCTCTGCCTCTGTGTCCGTCCTTCACCTGCTCACCTGTTCAGTAATGTGAATAATTGAAGGTACCTATAAAAAAAGTATACGCCTGGCAGTGACAAGGGTCCGTACTCTTAAACATTTTGTCCTCTACGTTCTCTCATCAGGATTATTTTCGAAGGACGCAGGGAAGATTACTTGGATTCTAAAGTTGTTGTTTTTTCTACTAGTGTTGCAGAATCCTTGTTAAACTGTAAACAAAATCATGAAGCACTTTTCAGACTCTAGAAACTCCCGCTATAACCTGTTTAACTATCAACAGGATCACCAAAAGATACGACAGAAAAAAACAATTTCCACTTATGCTTTAAATGTACCAACAAAATAATGAAAACACTTGAAGACTCCCGTAACTTCCGCTAGAGCCTGTCAAACTGTGAGCATAATGGCCAAAACAATCGAAAACTGTAATAACTTTCTGTGTGTGTGTGTGTGTGTGTGTGTGTGTGTGTGTGTGTGTGTGTGTGTGTGTGTGTGTGTGTGTGTGTGTGTGTGTGTGTGTGTGTATTTACCTAGTTGTAGCTTTAAAGGGTCTGGGCTTTATGCTCGTGTGGCCCCGTCTCCATATCTACACTTATCCAATTTTTCTTTAAAGCTAAAACTATGTGTGTGTGTGTGTGTGTGTGTGTGTGTGTGTGTGTGTGTGTGTGTGTGTGTGTGTGTGTGTGTGTGTGTGTGTGTGTGTGTGTGTGTGTGTGTGTGTGTACGGAGCGAGCTCAGAGCGGATCTATGCTGTGACAAGTCGTTGAGAGGAACTATTACTTTGGTGTCAAATATCTCCACCCGGCCGGGGAATGTGTGTGTGTGTGTGTGCGACGTGTACAGGTACGGGACGCATGAAGGTGATGGTGACTTCGTTGTTATTGCCTTTGCTTCTTGTTCGGCAAAGGTGCTTGACAGAGAAGTGATAAGAAAAAATGTAGGAGAAAAGATTAAACAAACAATAAGATAATTAAATGACACACTCTCTAAACTATGAAAAAAAAGGTACACATGAATGGATTAATAGATAAATTAATAAATAAATAGATAAAAAGTGTAAATATAAATAAAGACAATCGTAGAGCCTGACACATAAACAGGTAGACAAATAAATCAATAAATATGAAAAAATTAACAGACATAAGATCCAAAAATAATATTAAGAAAGAAGGAACAAAATATTGAAAGAAAGGGAAAAGAAAAAAGAAAAGAAAATGACCTTTGTTTTGTTCACCAGACCAACACCAACCCAGAGACATACACAGATAGACAAATAAATAAACAAATAAATAAACAACACGTCTGACCACAAACAAGCAGAACAAACAGACACAAGACGCAAAAATAAGAATATTGAAAAAAGAAAGAAGGAAAGAAAGATTGAAAGAGAGAGAGAAAAAAAAGGTAAAATAAGATAAATGAGACCTTTATTTATTAGTCAGGTAAGAATTCCCACAGACATCACCTTTGCTTTGTTTATCTGGCCACCGGAAACACAGACACAGACATAAACAGACATATAAATGAATAAAAAAAAAATAAGAGTCTCCATACACCTTTCCTTTGCTTTGTTTACTAGACCAACACAAACATACATACACAGATAGACATACACAGATAGACAAATAAATAAAGGAATGAATAAACAGCACGACTGACCACAAACAAGAACAAGCAGACACCAGCTCCAAAAATACAAAGTCAGCATGGAGTGGCTGGCTGTGTGTGTACCTGATGGCTTTACTGTGTGTGCGTGGCAAGGAATATGTGCACCACTGACGTCACGCTTCTTGTATGTGTGCACGTGTGTGTGTGGGTACTTGCCATGCATCCCACGAACTCTGACAGCGCCTCTGAAAAATGTCGGGTTATGTTACTTAACCCCTTCAGTAATAGGACACTTTTCTTTCTTTTTTATTTTTTTACTATGAGTTTTGTGTACGATTAGACCATTTTATTGGCATTAGGAAGGGTCTATGGAGGTTACAAGATTAATGGCCACAGTCTTCACTATTTCAAACCCTCACACAAGTTTCTGAAGCTGTACAGAATCGCCAAATAGTAAGCACGATGAATACTGAAACGCGTCATGGTGCTGAAGGGGTTAATAGTCTCAATTCAATGTTTGCCTGTGGCCGGTATTCACAAGCGCTCTACTCTCACCACGACCATTTTCTAAGGCCACAGAGATGGTTAGTCTGGTTCTTAAGAGTGTTTCTCCTGTCAATAATGCAGATATCTTACCAATCTGTCACTAGAATGGCAAAAAAAAAAAAAAAAAACGCGCTTAGAAATTAGTGTCACTTAATTAGAGACTTGAGAGTATTGGAGGTGTGGCCGCAAATGTGTGTAGAATAAGGACTTGTGTGTGAGTCAGGTGTTGTGGGTGGGGCGAGGGAGGGAGGGAGGGCGGGGGGGTTGGGCATCAAGGCTGTTGGAGTGAGCAGCCATGGCGGGAACTGGTTAACGAGAATTATTCATTTATTTATCAGTCTGGCACACCTTTCCTTATTCGTCAACCCCTCCTGAAGCATTTTTTTTCTTGTTCAGCAGTTACCTCTAAAAGAACCGCCAAAACTATTTTCTATTCCTTTCTGTGTTATTGATGCTTATGATTACTCTGTGTTTTGTTTATTGTGTCGACAGTGAAGTGTTGCCTACCACGAGGAAAGGGTTAAAAAGGAAAGGTCGGATGGGGCAGACGACGCAACATCACGCCTCTACAAAATGCTGAGAGACCTGTTAAACCTGTTAAACTATCTCTAAAATAATCAGAATAAAAAGACGAAAGCTCTATCTAAAGCAGGGGTTCTCAACCTGGGGTACGCGTACCCCAGGGTACGTGAGAGGAATTTTGGGGTACGTGGCGGGTTTCTCAAAATGCTTCAGTTTTAAATAGCAGCAAATTCGTTTGTAGTATACAATGTGTCCTTCACTAGAACCAGGACACGTTAACAACGTTAACAAGGAAACTCTTGGAGTTATATCACTTGAGAGGAAGCTCTCTTGGATTACAGTTGCCACACAACCTTGCAAACCTATAATATTTGCTCCGATTTCTTATCTTATATGTTATTCACACACACAGTGACTTATTTATCACTGTTACTAGTTACAAGTTGCAACTAGCTGCAAGCAACACTAGTTCACTGCCATAATGATCGAAAATTGTCTGATATAGTTTCTTTTGGTAAATGCATTGCATGTTAGTCACATATAGTGTCTCCCTGTGAGGTACCAGTTCCTATCGACACTACCTCATAGAAACATACTAATATTAATTAAAAATTGTGTCTGCTCCACATATATAACACAATTTAAACTTAATAAACTAAGTCAATAAACCATGCATTTATTGTTACCCTTCCTGACGCTGCATTGTGGGTAAGGGTACGTGATAAATACTGAAAGACTTCGAGGGGTACATCACATTAAAAGGTTGAGAAGAAGAAGAATTAACCTGTGCAGAAGCGAGGTGAAATGTGTGTTAAGGTTCCGTGCTGTCTTCAAGTCTCTAGAAATGAAAGATCTTGGTACACCAGACAATTATGTTTTGCTCTATATTATGATGTCAGTCGTATAAACTCAAGTAACTATAAAGAAATACCATGGTAGAATAAGAACAGAAAAATACTGGTAGGAGTAAAACCCTGGCAAATCAATAGATACATCATAATACAGTGTTTAGAGACGATTACTCTGTACCGCGAGACGATACTGACTCTCTCCTGCGAACACTGAAATTGTGACAGTTTGGGTCCTCTCCTATTGATATTAATCAAAGTATTGCGATTTATTCACAATAGTAATATATTACACTCCGACGGAACACGGGCCTAATGTGTTTGAGATGTGGCATTTTGTTTTAGTACATTTCGCTCTATATAGCGACTGTTTAGGACTAAAAAACTGTAGCTTCAGGTAGATATTCAATAATGTTATCTATCGATTTTCAGTCTTAAAGTAGGGAAAATTACGAATATTGATGCATTTCTTTTATAGTCCTCCTTGCTTCTCGAAAAGGTGCACGAATTTAGAAAAGGTTGAAGAACACTAAACTGTACCCTGAAAAAAATACAGTAAAAAAGATAAGATAAAAATGACCAACATCTCTATTATTATGGAAGCTAATAATAATAATACCAAGACTAATTAAGTAATTCAGAGATAACGAAACGAACGACGATCACGAGAGCTTCCACGATAACAGTGTGTACGATAAGATTTGATTCCAGATTCCTCGATAGCGCTCCGAGTTTCCAAGATAACAATGGCATTCCAGTTTCCTCGATAGCGATGCAAGTTTCCAAAATGACGATGCCTTTCCATGATAAAGATGCCCTTCCAGTTTCCAAGATAATAATGCGAGTTTCCACGATCAAGATGCAATTCCAGTTTCCACGGGAACGATGCGGGTTTCCACGATGTCGATGCGGTTCCAGTCCTCACGATGCGATTTCAAGACACAATATTGAAGTCCACTTGCCTACACAGGTACTGGGACGAACCCTTTCACCCCGTAAGGATCCACCCAACACCCTTGAGTGCGAGTAAAGTGACGCTGCCACCTTCCTGCGCTGCAATTGAAGTCCACTTGCCTACACAGGTACTGGGATGAACCCTTTCACCCGTAAGGATCCACCCACACCCTTAGGTGCGAGGAGAGTGGCGCTGCCACCTCACTGCGACGCAATTGAAGTTCACTTGCCTACACAGGTACTGGGGCGAACCCTTTCACCCCGTAAGAGTTCACCCCAGACCCGTGAGTGCGAGGAGAGTGACGCTGCCACCTTACTGCGCCTCACACGGGTAGCCATGAGCATAACCCGCCACACTCCACTCCCCAAACACTGTCAGTGAGTCCTTTTCACCCCGTAAAGGACCACTGGTACGGTCAGTGCCTGGCTCATGGCGCACAGCGTGCCCTCGTTCATGGCGAGTTGTTCAGCCCGATGTCATTATAAGCAGAGGTCCTGTACACACCACTCACCACCAGACTCTATGCAAGGAGCCCTTATCACCCCTTAAAGGCCCCTCACGGCATCATCTGATGGACGGTAGACACGGCACCCTGCTTAAGGCGACGCCTTGCCTAGTATGAGGCGCTGCAAGTTGACAACAATCAGTGAGCTTGAAGCCGCGAAGGAAAATGAGTCCACGCTAACAATGGGATTCCACGACAGGTTGCGATTCCAGTGTCCACGGTACAGATGTGTTTGTTGAGGATAACGATCCGTTTATCGAGGCTAACGGTGCGGCGATGGCGATGGCGAAACGATCCAAAGTATTATTACCTACACAGGTACTGGGACGAAACTTTTTACCCAGAAAGGGTCAACCCCAGTCCCGTGGTTATGAGAGCAGTGACGATGCAACCTTGCAATGCCTCACACAGGTCGCCATGAGCAATGACCCGCCACACACCACTCCCCAAACGCTGTCATGAAGTGAGTCCTTTTTACCTAACCTAACCTAACCTAACCTAACCTAACCTAACCTAACCTAACCTAACCTAACGTAAAGGACCCCTGGTACTGTCAGTGCCTGGCTCATGGCACATAGCGTGCCCTCGTTCATGGCGAGTTGTTCAGCCCGGTGTCATTATAAGCAGAGGTCCCGTACACACCACTCACCATCATATTCTATGCAAGGAGCCCTTATCACCCCTTTAGGGCCCCTCACGGCACCATCCGGTGAGTGGTAGACATTGATCTCTTGCTTATGGCGACCCTTGCCTAGTGTGATGCGCTGCAAGTGGACGACTAGTAGTGAAGCTTGAGGCCACCAAGGAAAAGCAGGACCTGCAGCCAGTTCCTGCCTTGGGCCCCAGGCCGGACCCGACGGCCACCTCCTTCCCCCGTGCGGCGCCCAAGGCCGTCACGGCCCTCAAACATCTTTAGGCCGAAAGTTCTCAATCGTCGTTTTAATTTTGATTCGAATATAAAATCGTCGATGGTAAATGAAAAATAGCTTTGGTGTGAAAGTGTGCAAGAGTTAGCTGATTAATGAAACAAGGTGAGGCAGCTTTGCTCCGGAGTATTTAGTGTACTTTGCATGTTGCTGCCGTGAATGTGTACGTGTTTGTAGGTAACTGGATAGAAACAGTAGACCAATGGTAGTTGTGTAGCTATTGGGGAACTTTTGAAAATTAGTTAAGCTTCTGGATAGAGTGGATGAGTGCACACAGGTTTGCGTGTCTTATACATAAACTGCCACTTGTAAACATAAATTTTTCTATTTCATGCTCTTAGAAAAAGCAAACTTAGTTTTCTTTATTTCCTGATCACAATGACGTATAAATATCAATGTTCCAATCATAAGGAAACACTAGGAGAGGACCCAAACTCCCGTTGAAGTTGCCAGATTCAACAGATATCGTAATATTTCACAGAAAAGATGGTCAACTGCATATCGTATATTTTTGGATATTCTTTTGTCACGTAAGGAGATATCAAGATAGGTAAAGTATTTCTAAACATGTATCTACGACAAAAAACGCTATAATAGTAGAGTTAGGTTATAACTATGCATTGTGTTTTTTATATACCATCTAGCTCTATTCCTGGGACAAAATTACTTCTTCCTCAATTGATAGCTCGAAGTTAGTATGATATTTTCTTTCCTTCTAGGTTAGTAAGTAGACTACAAGACACCATGAACCTATGAAGCCCCGTAAATGAGATTATTTTCATAACTTAGAAATCAAAGTCTGATAATGAGATTGTCTATTGCCAACCAAACCGTTCTGCATAGACGTCTTCAGCGTCATAGAGACCTAATGATGTTAGCTCATGGACAGTGGCCATCCTGACAGCGCGAAACCACAGGGGGTTCATAAGAAGATTTCCAGGGGTACTTAGATAGCTGATCTAATAAAATCCTTTGCAGTGCCATTGCATATTGAGTTCCATGTTCCATGTGACAATACTGGGGGTACTGGTAGATGGTCTTATAACTCAGGGGTTCTTAACGATAAAAGGTTGAGAACCCTGATCTGCTCTACTCTCTCTCACTCTCCCACTCCATCTCTCTAATCTTTTCTCTCCATCTCTCCTCCCTCTCAGTTTCTCTCTTCAAGTGTTCCTGTGTTTCTCTTTCCAGTTCTCTCCATCCTCAGTTTTTTCTCAATCCGTCTTAAGTGTTCCTGTCTCTCTTCTCTCTCAAGTGTTCCTTTGTGTTTCTCTCTCCAATTCTCTCCATCCTCATCTTTTTTTTCTCTCCAATTCGTCACCTACATCTCTCCTCTCTCTCTCTCTCTCTCTCTCTCTCTCTCTCTCTCTCTCTCTCTCTCTCTCTCTCTCTCTCTCTCTCTCTCTCTCTCTCTCTCTCATCTTTTTCTCTAATCTCTCTCTCTTCTTCTCTCTCTCTCTCTCTCTCTCTCTCTCTCTCTCTCTCTCTCTCTCTCTCTCTCTCTCTCTCTCTCTCTCTCTCTCTCTCTCTCTCTCTCTCTCTCTCTCTCTCTCTCTCTCTCACATGTCCTCAAACAATGACATTTTAGCAGCTTCCACATAGATAGATAGATTAAAGAAAAAAAATCTGACGAAGAAATTGAATACAATAAATAAATGATAATGAAAAAAGGGAAAAACGAGACATGTATATAAAACAACGAAATACATAAGCAAAAGAAGAAATGGATGAAAAAACCAAGAGATCGAAAAATATCCTTGTAGTATTTTTCTAGTATTTATTTATTTTTTTTCTTTCATAAGGGAGATAATAATGGTGCCTTTCTCTCTCCCCCCCCCCCCCTGCTCTTCTCCATCCCCCGCTCCGTGAACTTGTCTTTTAACCCCTTCAGTACTGAGACGCATTTTTACCATGATTTTTGGGTAAGGTTATATGGTTTTATTTGAATTAGGAAGGGTCTATGGAGGTCAGAAGATTAATGGCCAGAGTCTTTACTATTTTAATCCTCCACATAATTTTCTGAAGGTGTACAAAATCGCCAAATAGTAAGCAAAATTAATATGAAAACGTGGCATGGTACTGAAGGGGTTAATCTTAGTTTTTCTTCCTTATGAACTGAAATAATAATTAAATAAAACTTATATACAGCTACATATGACAACAGTTCCCTCCAAACAGACGCATCAGTACAGTTTGCATCAAGGTTCGTAGTCAGAATCGCTCTGTTCTCTCACTCTGACTACTTTCCAAGGCTACAGAGATGATTAGCGGGTTTTCAAGAGTGTTTCTACAGTTAATAATGTAGAGGTTTTGTCAATCTACCTTTAAAAACACCTCGAAAAACTCGTGTAATTTATATAAAGGTTTTTGAAATAATGGAGGTGAAGCACAGAAGAGTTTAAGAATAGGAGCCCAGAAGTTGAGTACCACATAGTTACGGTTATTTTCCTGATTGTTTTTCAAAATTTGCCTTCCTTCTTTGTGCACTAAAAATACATGTACAGTAGATTAATAACTCGCAAGTACAATCAGCGTCAGAAGTCGAGTAAAAGAAAATAGAAAAGAAAGGAAGATATAGAAAAAAAAACTTTCTAGAGGGATAAAAAAATGAATAAGACAAAAAAGAAATGTAGATAAATGAAAAAAGAAAGAAAGGGGAGATTAGAAGATAAAAAATGAGTAAACCAGTCAGAAGTCGAGTAAAAGAAAATAGAGAAAGAAAGGAAGATATAGAAAAAAAAGACATTCTAGAGGGGATAAAAAATGAATAAAAAAAATAAAAAAAAGTGTAGATAAATGAAAAAGAAAGAAAAGGGGAGATTAGAAGATAAAAAAAGAGTCAACCACACTCACTCACTCCGTACTTAACCCTTTCACTGCTAGTCAATCCACAATTCATAACCATTTGTATCATTTAAAGGATTTTTTCCCTTGTTCTATAATTTCTGAAACATGTACTTGTGTAACTTGAGATTAAACCAACCTCACGTTTTTCTCTGAGCGTCCATCCAAACAATCTATTACAGTGACTGCGACCATTACATTACCATTACAGTACTGGGATACAACTTTACCTTAAGATTTGTGTACGATTAGACCATTTTATTGACATTAGCAAGGGTCTATGGAGGTCAGAAGATTAATGGTCACAGTCTTCACTATTTTAACCCTTCAGTACTGGGCCTCATTTTTTACCTTAAGATTTGTGTACGACTAGACTATTTTATTGACATTAGCAAGAGTGTATGGAAGTCAGAAGATTAGTGGTCACAGTCTTCACTATTTTAACCCCTTCAATACTGGGACTTATTTTTACCTTGAGATTTGTGTACGATTAGACCATTTTATTGACATTAGCAAGGGTCTATGGAGGTCAGGAGATTAATGGCCACAGTCAAAATGTTAACTTACTAAATTCTGGCTTTAAAACTGTCTAACTGACTGAACCAAAACACTGTCTAAGAGCTATAAAAAACTTATTTGGTGATCATATAGTGAATGAGTAAATAAAAGAATGAAAAGTGAATAAATGAATAAATGAGCAAATAAAACACTCGACGCATGACTCAGAGCTGCAGACTTAGCGAAGGAGTGCTGGAAATCCCGGGACGTGCATGTGTGGTGTGTGGTGTGTGACGAGTGGTGAGTGGCGGCAGTGTTGCAAAGGCTCGTATTCTTAAACGACTTCTGCACTTCACCTCCACTATTTCAAAAGGCTTTATTTAAGTTTACACGAGATTTTTAAGCTGTTTTTACGTGTCTAGAGGCTGACTGACAAGATTTCTACACTATTAACTGTAGAAACACTCTTGAAAACCCGCCCATCTCTGTGGCCTTGGAAAATAAACGTGGTGAGAGAACAAAGCGTTTCTGAATACTTGTCTAGAGGCAGATTGATAAGATTTCTACACTATTAACTGTAGAAACTCTCTTAAAAACCACGCTAGTAATCTTTGTGGTCTAGGAAATTAGTCGTGGTGAGAGAGCAAAGCGTTTCTGAATAATTGTCTAGAGGCAGATTGACAAGATTTCTACACTAGTAACTATAGATACACTCTTGAAAACCCCGTTAGTCATCCCTGTGACCTTGGAAAATAGTCGTGGAGAGAGAGCAAAGTGTTTCTGAATAAGGGCCTTGGAGGGGTGGTGTGTCTTATCACGTCCGCCGCCTCCTGGTACACCACTGGGCGCGCCACACTGAAGGGAGGCCGTCATTCTTTCGTACCCTGGTCTAAGGAGTGGTAATTGCTGAGAAACTTTCTATTTTTTTTTTTTTTTTTTGTCCTTTTTGGGATTAGTAATTGATGAGTACCTTTACAATTTACAGATTTTCATCCCCATTCCCCCTTTTTCAGGAGCGGCTTTTCAAGGATATCTTATAACACACACACACACACACACACACACACACACACACACACACACAGTAGCTCAGTGGTTAGAGCGCTGGCTTCACAAGCCAGAGGACCGGGGTTCGATTCCCCGGCCGGGTGGAGATATTTGGGTGTGTCTCTTTCACGTGTAGCCCCTGTTCATCTAGCAGTGAGTAGGTACGGGATGTAAATCGAGGAGTTGTGACCTTGTTGTCCCGGTGTGTGGTGTGTGCCTGGTCTCAGGCCTATCCGAAGATCGGAAATAATGAGCTCTGAGGTCGTTCCGTAGGGTAACGTCTGGCTGTCTCGTCAGAGACTGCAGCAGATCAAACAGTGAAACAGTGAAACACACACACAGTCCTACCCGAAGATCGGTCTATGAGCTCTGAGCTCGCTTCGTAATGGGCAAGACTGGCTGGGTGACCAGCAGGACCGTGGTGGTGAATTACACACTGACACACACACACACACACACACACTCGGCACTTATTCTCAGTCTGTAGAGGATGTAGGCGACGCACAGCACTGACAAATCCACTATGCTTGACTACGTTTCGCAAATCACAATAGTAAAACTAAAAAAATAAAAAAATAAAAAATGAAACACAAACACCAAACAAAATGAAAAATGGAAAAAAATAAATAAAACAAGAAAATAAGGAAAGTAACAAAGATGCATAAAAGGCACATTTAACTTGCCACTCAAAGAAAAAGAAAAAGAAAACTGCACCTTTTATTCATTTCCCAACTTCAAAAACAGATGAAAAAATAAATTATATCTACTTTCATTCTCACCATCCTTTTTTCACGCCTCGCTTAGTTCCTTTCATTCTCACCATCATCTTTTTCACGCCTTGTTTAGTTCTTTTCATTCTTACCATCTTCTTTTTCACCCTTTTCATTCTCATCATCCTCTTTTCACCCTTCGCTTAGTTCTTTTCATTCTCACCATCCTTTCTTCACCCGTCGCTTAGTTCTTTACTTCCCTTCACCCTTCCTCATGTCATCCTCTTCACACATTTCAGGCAGTGTGACAAGGTAATATCACCACATCAATTTCCACTCCTTACACACGTCATACTTAACCAGCGTCCCTGTTTAAGGCATAGGACACGCAAACCTAGGCTGTCTCAGGTGAGGTGATGAGTGACAGTGAAGCGGCGCTAATCAACCTAAGCCGAAACGTGAGTCGTGATCTATATTGACGTCACACTCACCTGGCCAACACCTGATCGAGAGGCTGATTACTGGCAAGGTTGCAGTCAAAAAGAGGATATGTTAAATACTCACAGGCTCGCTCACTCGCTCGCACCTGTGGACATTCACATTCACACACACACACACACACACACACACACACACACACACACACACACACACACACACACACACACACACACACACACACAGATATACTCACATAAACACACAAGATACGTGAAAAGATAATGAAGATAGAGGAGGAGGAGGAGGAGGAGGAGGAGGAGGAGGAGGAGGAGGAGGAGGAGGAGGAGGAGGAGGAGGAGGAGGAGGAGGAGGAGGAGGAGGAGGAGGAGGAGGAGGAGGAGGAGGAGGAGGAGGAGGAGGAGGAGGAGGAGGAGGAGGAGGAGGAGGAGGAGGAGGAGGAGGAGGAGGAGATAGTACTTGATTAATTTAAAAGAACTAGAAGACGATAAAGGAAAGAAGACGATAAAGGAAAGAAGAAGAAGAAGAAGAAGAAGAAGAAGAAGAAGAAGAAGAAGAAGAAGAAGAAGAAGAAGAAGAAGAAGAAGGATAATAATAATAATAATAATAATAATAATAATAATAATAATAATAATAATAATAATAATAATAATAATAATAATAATAATAATAATAATAATAATAATAATAATAATAATAATAATAATAATAATAATAATAATAATAATAATAATAATAATAATAATAATAATAATAATAATAATAATAATAATAATAATAATAATAATAATGATAATAATAATAATAATAATAATGATAATAATATTAATAATATTAATAATAATAATGATAATAATAAAAATAAAGAAGAACAAGAACATGAACAGAACAAAAGAAAAAGAAAGAACAACAACAACAACTACAACAATAATAATAATAATAATAATAATAATAATAATAATAATAATAATAATAATAATAATAATAATAATAATAATGAGAAGAAGAAGAAGAAGAAGAAGAAGAAGAAGAAGAAGAAGAAGAAGAAGAAGAAGAAGAAGAAGAAGAAGAAGAAGAAGAAGAAGAAGAAGAAGAAGAAATATAAGAGGAAGAAGATGTTACTCATGAAGGAAACCACTCACACGATACTCAACACAAAAAGAAAAAAAAGAAGAGATAACTTATCCATAAGAAGAAAAGAAGAAAAATAAAGACACTCGCCATGCCTGAGAGGGAAGCAAGACAGAATAAGAAGACTGTTGCCCCGCTCCAGGGAGAGGCGCGGTGAATATAACGTTAACCTCTTCAGTACTGGGACACATTTTTACCTTGAGATTTGTGTACGATTAGACCATTTTATTGACATTAGGAAGGGTCTATGAAGGTCAGAAGATTAATGGCCACAGTCTTCACTATTCTAACCCCTTCAGTACTGGGACACAGTTTTACCTTGAGATTTGTGTAGGATTAGACCATTTTATTGACATTAGGAAGGGTCCATGGAGGTCAGAAGATTAATGGCCACAGTCTTCACTATTTTAACCTCTTCAGTACTGGGACACATTTTTACCTTGAGATTTGTGTACGATTAGACCATTTTATTGACATTAGGAAAGGTTTATGGAGGTCAGAAAATTAATGGCCACAGTCTTCACTATTCTAAACACTTCAGTACTGGAACACATTTTTACCTTGAGATTTGTGTACGATTAGACCATTTTATTGACATTAGGAAGGGTCTATGGAGGTCAGAAGATTAATGGCCACAGTCTTCACTATTCTAACCCCTTCAGTACTGGAATACAGTTTTACCTTGAGATTTGTGTACGATTAGACCATTTTATTGACATTAGGAAAGGTTTATGGAGGTCAGAAGATTAATGGCTACAGTCTTCACTATTCTAAACACTTCAGTACTGGAACACATTTTTACCTTGAGATTTGTGTACGATTAGACCATTTTATTGACATTAGGAAGGGTGTGTGGAGGTCAGAAGATTAATGGCCACAGTTTTCACTATTTTGATCCCTGACATGAGTTTTTGAAGCTGTGTAAAATCATTAGATAGTAAGCAGAATGAATATGGAAACGCGTCATGGTACTGAAGGGGTTAAAGAAATAATGATAATAATACAAATAATAATGATGATAATAATAATGATAATAACATGAAAGAATAAAAGAAAATAAGTTAACTAGAAAACATAAAAGAGTGAAATATTTACGGAGAGACTCGGTGAAAATAACTAAAAAATCCTTCTCATGTTACGGAAAAGCAAATGACAAATGTGGAAGAAAAAAAAAAAAAAAAGCATTTACCATGAAAGGAGAAGGGAATGAATAAAAGGAAGGAATGAAAAAAGATGTCTATTCGTATACTAGACATCACTGCAGGAAAATAACTTTGTAAATCACTCTTCTCTTATAAAAAAAAGTAATTAGAAAATGTGTAAGAAATAAAACACATACCATGAAATGAGAAAGGAATGAATGAAAGGAATGAATAAAAAAAAAAAAAAAAAAATGTTTATCTGTATACTGGACATCGCTGCAGGAACTTGTATTGTGTGCAAATAACTTCACAAACAACACAACCACCCACCGGAAATTAATGATACACATACACACACACACACACACACACACACACACACACACACACACAATATATGAGCGAAGTTCTTTTTTTTTTTTCTTATTTATACCATGTGGGCTTTTCACGGAAATTTATGGGCTAAAGGGGATACTTTTTGTGGTACTTCCTATCTCAAAGCCCACCCGCTAGGAAACCGTTGCCCCGAGTGAGGAAGCCCAACCTACACTCGAACCCGTGCGCTTGGAGACCCCTCGGACCCCAAAGCACGCATGGTTGCACTGTACCACGGCGGCCCCAGTAGCCAATAGAACCAGAAATAATGGGTTCAAGCTTGAGAAATTTAGGTTTAGGAAAACAATGGGAAGGAAATAGTGTTTTAACAGAGTGGTTGATGAATGAACCGGGCTCAGTAATCATGTTGTTAATGCTGAGTTAATAGGGAGCTTTACAAAATGATTAGGCAAATTCATGGATGAGGATGATAGATGGATTTAGGTAGTTTTGTTCACACCCTAATTTTGGCTGACGCTTTTCCCTTTGTAGAGAGCCAGCACTCAAATGAGCCTTGATTTTATTTTATTTTATTTATTTATTTATTTTTTTTTTTTTTGCCACGTGTAGGCCTGACAACCTCCTGCCACTTCTTTAATTTTCTTATGTTTTATATAATACTTTTACTTACTTACTATTTGTATGGAAGGAAGATGTGGTTATTATTTTTCTTTTAACTTATTTCCACCACAAACAAAAAAACGGCAGGATACGTATTACGGAGACAGATCTTTAGAATTATTTCCACTAACTTCATGGTCGATTGTTCTCTTTTTTCGGGGGAGGGTAAGGCTGGTGGGAGATAGGGGTGGGGGAGAGAGGAGGGTGGAGTGTTACCTTTTAAAGTTATTTTCACCACAAACAAGAGTCGGAAAAGAAAATACAGGATCAAGTCAAGATTAGCGAACCCCAGCTCGCCTTGTTGCCGGTTTCCCCTTCGCAGCTCTTTCACTCAGCTGAATGACATCATTTGTTTCTTTTATGCAAGAGGGGAAGCAGGACAAGGGAAACAAAAAAAAAAAAAGAGCAAAAGAAAATAAATAAATAGATAAATAAATAATTCAGATAATAAAATAAATTGATATAAAAAAATCCATTCAGATAAATAAAATACATTTTACTTTATTCAACTATGTTAATCACAACTCCAACCGTGTACGAGAGGTCCCCTGCCAATGAAGGAGGGACTTTTCGCACAAACAGGCACACACACAGACACTTGTCGGTGAAATGAACACTGTCCCGCACCTCAGCCTTGCGCCGACATTTCAACAACACTAACAAGGGAAATCTATCTAAAGAAAGAAGAGATTGCGGTACAGTCAGTCACACCTGCCACGCTGTCCCCGCCCAGTACCTCTGCCTCTACCTGTACGTGTTTTGTACCTCAGTAACCCATTGTGTGACATCGTCTATTGCCTGTGTGTGATTCATTTTGTTTTGGGAAAATTTGTTTTAAATAGTTGGTTTCTCTTCTCTACGGATCTGTCGGTTTTTTTTTTTTTTTTTTTTCGGTTAAGTTTTCTTTTTATCAAATTCTGCATCTCAGGTCGTTTTTTTTTTTATTCTGGTTTATTTATTTTTTTCATTTATTTTAGAGATGGTTTTCTTGTCAGTGTTTGATAATGGTTTTAGAAAGTTTCGTATCATCAGATCCTGTGCCTCGGGTTGCACGATTCCTCTCCAGTCTTACATTTCATCTCGTGTTTATTCTTTTATTTACTTAATTGTCCAACCTTCTTGAAGTCATGTTCTTTTTTTCCCTTGGGTGTCAATGTGCTGCTCTGTTTTCCTTCTCACGGCACCTGCACTACACCCTCCCCACTCACCAACTCGCCAACGTTTCACTGTAATCTGAATTCAAGCTTGGACCATTCATGCTGCCTTTAACAAACCTTTTTATGCAATCTTATCAAGTTCTTTTTTATTATTTACCTATTCACTTATTTATCTTTTTTATTTTTTATTTATTTCTTAATTTTATTTTTTATTTTATCTATCTATTTTATTCATTCATTCATTTATTTTATTTATCTATTCTTGTTTTGTTTCTGTGTCTGTGTGGTGGGTGAGGTGTTATCATAGTTACCTCCTCGTCTTATCTTTGGCTACAGTGACAAGTGAAACGTTTTTCGGCTTTCATGCGAGGGAGACTTTCATTACAAGCACGCCAACATCACAGGTACAGCAGCTCGCGTCTAATTTGTATCCATAAGAGCGACAAGAATTAGGAGAAGGTGCAAGAAGCCACCACCTCTACACGTGGCAGTCCCTACATGAAGCAACCTATTTATTTCAATCTATCGTCCTCATCCATGAATTTGTCTAATTTTTTAAAGCTTTCTAATGACTCAACACTAACAACCCCTCTCTATTAGTTAAGTTTCCTTTTTCATAAGCTGCTTTATTTATATATATACATGTATTCATCTATATTAATCATTTACTTATTCATTGATCTATCTTTACTTTTATCCTTTTCACTGATCTTTGTAGTATTTATGGACAACAATCTTTCCAAGGCTTTGTCGGGGTAAAAAGATGACAGTACAGGAGTGGAGGTGAGCATGATCTGAAGGGTGTGGTGCAAGAATCAGTAAGGCATAACGTTGCAGTTCTTGTGTTCTGCTGCTATACTCAAGCTAACTGCTCTTCTGATCTTGCTAACTGCATACCTTCCCTCCTCCTGCAGCCTCGCTTCACAAGACTCTCTACTTTCTCCACCCCTATTCTGTTCACCTCCCAAATGCAAGAGTTTACCAATCTTCACAATTTTTCATTTTTTCACTGATAAACTCTGGAAATCCCTGCCTGCTCTTGTGTTTCGCTTATCCCTATGACTTGAATTATTTTACGAGGAAGGTTTCAAGACATTTTTCCAGCTTTTAATAAGGCTTTTTTATTTTTATTTTAGGGAACCTGCACCTCAAGTGTGTGTGTGTGTGTTTTTTTTTTTTTTTTTTGTTATTTTCCTTGACCAGTACCCTTCTCCCTCCACGCCCCGTCCCGCCACGAGAAAAAAAAAAAAATATCAGGAGTTGCAATGAGTAAATCAGATGTTAAAACTTGAATTTGAACAGAAGATAACAATTAAATAACTAAATCCTGAACCTCAACACCATTGCAGTAACTCTTTAATCCCTTCAGTACTGGGACACATTTTCACCATGAGTTTTGTGTACCATTAGACCATTTTATTAACATTAGCAAGGGTCTATATGAAGGACAGAAGATTAATGACCACAGTCTTCACTATCTTAAACCCCCACATTAGTTTCTGAAGCTGTATAAAATCACCAAATAATAAGTGGAATGAGTATGGAAACGCGTCACGGTACTGAAGGGGTTAACTCAATGCCTCCTTCCATCTCTCCTTCCTGTGTCTTCCATTGCTAAAGACAAACAAGACAAAGGAACATTGAGACATCCTTTAGAACTGCGCTGAGCTGGCTGACCTTCATGTCTTAAGATTATCTTTCTGACTTTCCAGGAGTGGCAAGTTGAGTGGCCGTATTTTTTTTTCTTTTCTGCTTTCTTGACTTTTTTTCCGAGTCTTGCCAACACATGATGAAAGCACCACAGGCATGACAGGACGTGATTCTCTCGATTTCCTGCTTGATATCTTAGTTACCTTTTTACTCTATCTTATTTTGAGTGCTTTTCTCTCTTCATTGCTCTTACTAATCCTTGATTTTCTTTTTTTTTTTCTTTTTTTTGTGAAATATTTTTAAAGCAGTTTTATTTATGATATTTTTTATTTGTCCTGTTCTCTTTTTTTTTTTTTTTGGTTCACACAATTTACATTTCAATATTATTCTTTTTTTCTTTTATTTTGTTGAAACATTTTTAAAGCAGTTTTATTTACGATATTTTTAATTTGTCTTGCTTTTTTTTATTCAGACAATTTAGATTTCAATATTATTCTTTTTTCTTTTTTTTTTTCCTTTTGAGTCTTTTTTTCTTAACTTGGATGAGATGGTTTTATAATACTTGTTTTTTTTCTCTCTTCTTTGAGCGAAAAATTTCTGAAGCTCCTCCGGGTTATTTCTTTTCCTTCTTTTTCTTCGTTTTTGGTTCAGAAATTTTATGTTCCAAAGTTACCACTCCTCTCTCTCTCTCTCTCTCTCTCTCTCTCTCTCTCTCTCTCTCTCTCTCTCTCTCTCTCTCTCTCTCTCTCTCTCTCTCTCTCTCTCTCTCTCTCTCTCTCTCTCTCTCTCTCTCTCTCTCTCTCTCTCTCTCTCTCTCTCTCTCTCTCTCTCTCTCTCTCTCTCTCTCTCTCTCTCTCCATGGTTCCAGAGAAGGTTTTATCACCACCACAACAGTGCAAATATTCCTTCTCTCTCATTTCCCTTCCTTTCCTCTCCTCCTTCTATCAACAACGAATTATCTTTTATTTTCCTTTTCTCTTCATTAATTTCTATGTTGATAATTTTTACTTCCTATTTTGTTACTTTATCCTTTGCATTTTGGTTCATTTTATTGCCACACTGATCATCTTCGCAACCTTTTCTGAATTTCTTAGTTTGCTGTACTCACACGTTAATGTTCTTTCAGTTCCCATCTTAGCTGTGTTCATTTTGGGCTTATTTTTTTTTTTTTTTTGCTAATTTGATTTTCACACTGATCTTCTTGTCATCCTTTTTTTTTCGGAATGGGTGGAGAGGTTAGATATATCCATGTTAATATTTTTCCTTTTTTTTTTTTTTGAGTTCTCATCTAGATAACTGTATTAATCATTTATTTATCTATTATTTTTGGGTAGTTCTGTTCTCACACTAATCATCTTTATCTTGTTTTTTTTTCTTTATTTTTTTCAGGTTGCCATGTCGCCATGTTAATGTTCTTTCAGTCACTATTAATCATCTTTTGTCATTTCCTTTATTTTTCTTTTTTTTTTTGGGGTTTGTATATTTCCACATTAATATTTTTTTCCTTTTCTTCACTTTTTCAGCTTTTTTTCATTTTTTTTTCTTTTTTTCCAGTTTTCATCTAGCTAACTGTATTAATCATTTCTAATCCTTTACTTTTGGGTAGTTCTGTTTTCATACTAATCACTTTTATTATGTTTTTTTTTCAGGTTTTCCATGTTAATATATTTTTTGGGTCACTGTCTAGAAGCTGCACTAATTTCTTGCTTATCCTTTCATTTTATCGCTAATTTTACTGATCATCTTTTGTCATTTTCTTTATTTTTTTCCATCTAATTTTTTAGGGTTTATATATTTCCACGTTAATATTTTTCTTTTTTCATTTTCTTCTTCATTTTTTTTTTTTTCAGTTTTCTCATCCTTTTTCGGGGGAGAATTTATGCATTTCCATATTAATATTTTTCTGTTTTTTTTTTCAGTTCCCATTTGTATTTATCATTTGCTTATCCTTCACTTTTTTGGATAATTTGTTCTCACACTAATTATCTTTATCATGTTTTTTTTTTTTTCATTTCATGTTGCCATATCGCCACGTTAATGCTCTTTCAGTCACTATCTATCTCGCTGCATTAATTATTAGCTTATCTTTTATCTTTTTAGTTAATTTTATTTTGACACTGATCGTCTTTTATCATACTTTTTTTTTCTTTTCATTAATTTTTTTTGTCTTCCTGCATTTTTTTTATTGATTATCTGTCTCTTTCGTTAATCTCTCTCTCTCTCTCTCTCTCTCTCTCTCTCTCTCTCTCTCTCTCTCTCTCTCTCTCTCTCTCTCTCTCTCTCTCATAGCACATCTTTTATTTGCTTTTCTCATTTTCTATTCTTTCTTTCTTTACACTCAGCTGTCCTTGTTTTCATTTTTTTTCTTTTTGAGGTTATTTTCACCGAGACGCGAACGTTCGTGGAATCGTTGTAATAGTATTTCATTTACCAGGACGCTTCTTTGTCAGCCAGTCCTTTCTCTCTCTCTCTCTCTCTCTCTCTCTCTCTCTCTCTCTCTCTCTCTCTCTCTCTCTCTCTCTCTCTCTCAATACACACTCTTCATTTCTTCCTTTTTAGAACGTATTAATAGTATTTCTAAATTTTCTAATATCATATCTATTTATTATTATTTTTCACACTCTTCTTTCTCGAAGTAGTCCTTCTCTTGTTTTTCCTCTTCTTTCTCTTACTTCTCCTCGTTCTATCTCTTCTTTTTCTTATTAATCCCTTCAGTACCATGACGCTTTTCCAAATTCATTCAGGTTACTGTTTGGTGATTGTATACAGCTTCACAAACTCATGTGGGGATTGAAGGAGGAAAAACAGGAGAAGGACTGCTCGACAAAGAAGAGTGTGAATAATAATAATAATAATAATAATAATAATAATAATAATAATAAGAGAGAGAGAGAGAGAGAGAGAGAGAGAGAGAGAGAATATTTGTCACGTCTTTCCTTCGTATTTTAATCTTTATATGTAGTTTGTCCATTTTCTTTTATCCATTTCGACGGAGTGAATTATTTCTTTCTGTGTCATTCCCGCTACGAACAGATTTCTTTGTCACACTTCTTCTTTTTCATGTTTTCTCTCTCTTTTTTTTCTGTTTACTGTTTGTTGTTGTTATTGAAGATATAGTAGTAGTAGTAGTAGTAGTAGTAGTAGTAGTAGTAGTAGTAGTAGTAGTAGTAGTTGTTGTTGTTGTTGTTGTTGTTGTTGTTGTTGTTGTTGTTGTTACTATTGCTGTGTTGTTATTATTGTTTTCTCTTCTTCATCAGCCTGTTTTCCTTTCCTTCTTTCTTCTACATACCCCATTTAATTCACCTCCTTCCTCTACCTCATCCCTTTTTCCACATCTAATACACAGTTTCTCTTATTTTTCCCTTTAGGAGCGAGTGAATAAATCGTGCACCTTCTCCCACCAAGCTAGACAGTTCCAGCAAGCACTGTTACCTTCCCCTCTCACCGCTGCAGCCTGCCTTGCTCTTCACTCCCACCACTGCACACAATTATTCACACGACACGCTGAAAACAAAGAGAGTTTGAATAGAAACTGGAATCTTTGTCTCGCCTCAGCTGTGCGCTATATAAACCTTCCTTCTCTTCCTCTGTCTCTCTTACATGGGCGACAGGAAGGAGAGAGAGAGAGAGAGAGAGAGAGAGAGAGAGAGACTAAACGCACGGTAATCTCTAATATTAAAGAAAAATCAGTTTCCCCTTGTGAAGTGAGATATTTTAAGCTTCGCCTCAAGCACTGGTTTGATGACAGGCATGGAGAGCGGTGGGCGTGTCTTACAAACCTCACTGTCATATTCATTTACTTTGTTATTCTTCTTCATTTTGTTCTTGTTCTTTTTCTTCCTCCTTCTCCTTCTTTATTCTTTTTCGTTTATTTTTTCTTTTCGTCCTGATTCTCCTTTCTTCCTTCTATCTTCCATCTTTTCTTTAATTTCCTTCGTTTATAATCGATTTGTTTAAATGTCATCTTTTACTTTTTGTTTTTCTTCTTCCTTTTGTTCTTTTTTTTTTCGTTTGTTTGTGTCTTTTCCTGCCGACTCTCTTGTCTTCCATCTCTTTTTTATTTCCTTTGTTTTATAACCGATTTGTTTAAATATCTTCTATTACTTTGTTTTTCTTCGTCCTTTTCTTCTTATTCTTTTTCTTCCTCCACCTCCTTTTATTTCTTCTTTGTTTATTTGTTTCTTTTCGTCCTGATTATCCTTTCTTCCTTCTGTTTCCATCTTTTTTTTTATTTCCTTTGCTTATAATCGATTTCTTTCAGGGATTAACTCCTTCAGTACTGGGACGCATTTTTCCCTTGAGTTTTGTGTACGATTAGACCATTTCATTGACATTAGGAAGGGTCTATGGAGGGCAGAAGATTAATTAATGGCGACAGTCTTCACTATTTTATCACCAAAGAGTAAGCAGAATGAATATAAAAATGCGTCATGGTACTGAAGGGGTTAAATGTTTTAAAAATGTTCAATGTTTATAAATTCTACTTGCTTTTCTTCCATCTTTCTTTCATTCTGTATTTTTTCTCTCCCTACGTGTGTGTGTGTGTGTGTGTGTGTGTGTGTGTGTGTGTGTGTGTGTGTGTGTGTGTGTGTGTGTGTGTGTGTGTGTGTGTGTGTGTGTGTGTTATTTATTTCTCTTCAATTTGTCACATCGCAGCATCTCCCTTGCATTACAGTCTGGAGTTTTATGCAGTGCTAATGGTGGACGTATTCTTAAACGCCTTGGTCTGTCATAAAGACTATTTTTTTTAAGGCCACAGAGATGATCATTGAGTCAAGTTCTCTCTCTCTCTCTCTCTCTGTCTCTCTCTCTCTCTCTCTCTCTCTCTCTCTCTCTCTCTCTCTCTCTCTCTCTCTCTCTCTCTCTCTCTCTCTCTCTCTCTCTCTCTCTCTCTCTCTCTCTCTCTCTCTCTCTCTCTCTGTGTGTGTGTGTGTGTGTGTGTGTGTGTGTAAATTTTCAAAATACATGAACACGCTCATACAGCTATATTCAGATTCATAGAGTGAATATTCATGGATAAATCACCTTCAATTTTTCTCATATAACGCGTGGACATAGTGGCGTGTGCCACGTCTTGTGCCAGGAAACATTCTGAGGCAGACTTTTCATTTTTAACCACCTCAATACTGGGACGCAATTTTACCATGAGGTTTGGGTGTGATTAGATGATTTCTTTTACATTACGAAGGGTCTATGTACGCCAGAAGATCAATGGCCCAGAATCTTCACTATTCCAATCCCTACATAAGTTTCTAAGGCTCTATAAAATCACCAAATAGTAACCAGAAAAAAAGTATGAAAACGTGTGATGGTACTGAAGAGGTTAAAAACAAGTAAACTATATCGCACAACTGACTTCCCCTTCCGGGTTTGGAAAACCGTGAAGCGTGGCCGTGTCATCAACATTAGCTGTGGTAAGATTGCAATTTCTGCGCACGTTTACTATGAACAAGAAAGAAGACTTCGTTCAGAGACGCTTCACACCTTAAACACTCGCTTGGCAGGTCCATCTTAACCCCCTGAGTGCCATGACGCGTGTTCATATTCATTCTGCTTATTATTTGGTGATCTTATACAGCTTCAGAAACTTATGTGGGTGATTAAAATAGTGAAGACTGTGGCCATTAATCTTCTGGCCTCCATTGACCTTTCCTAATGTCAATAAAATGGTCTAATCGTACATAAATCTCAAGGAAAAATGCGGCCCAGTATTGAAGGGGGTTAATCACTGGGCTTGCTGGCGTGTCGGGGAGGCCAGACCAAGGCAGAGTGAGCAACACGTGCCGGCTCACTGCACAGTTAAATTGTGGGTTTTGATGGCGAGTGAGTAAAAAATGGTCATACTTGAATGATACGAGTCTCCAATAATCATTTAATACATGTGTAAAACTTTCAGAAGGTAAAGAGTAATAGGAGCCTTCAATGTAAGTAATATTCGTTTTAACCCCTTCAGCACTGGAACTCTTATTTACCATGTGTTTTGTGTATGATCAGACCCTTTTATTGACATTAGGAAGGGTCTATGGAGGTCAGAAGATTTACCCCTTCAGTACTGGGACGCGTTTCTACCTTGAGATTTCTGTACCATTAGGCCATTTTATTGACATTAGGAAGGGTCTATGGAGGTCAGAAGATTAACCCCTTCAGTACTGGGACGCATTTCTACCTTGATATTTCTGTACCATTAGACCATTTTATTGACATCAGGAAGAGTCTATGGAGGTCAGAAGATTAATGGCCACAGTCTTCACTATTTCAATCCCCACATAAGTTTCTGATGATGTATAAAATCACCAAACAGTAAGCAGAATGAATATGAAAACGCGTCATGGCACTGAAGGGGTTAAACGAAATGCGATCTAGTGTGGCCAAAAATTATTCAATCTGGCACGGCGCTACAACACAGTGGCTCGCAAAGTGTGCCGCGATTATCACCAAAGAGAACAGCCTTTTTTCTCATTTATTTATTTTTTCTAGATAAATATGTTGTCTTAAGCTTGTGTGTGTGTTAATTGAGCTCCACCATTCTCGCTGCTAGTTTGTGTGTCATCATAACCAAGATACACCTTAGCTCTGTTTTCTTATGCTGTCTTAAGCTTGTGTGTGTGTGTGTGTGTGTGTGTGTGTGTGTGTGTGTGTGTGTGTGTGTGTGTGTGTGTGTGTGTGTGTGTGTGTGTGTGTGTGTGTGTGTGTGTGTGTGTGTGTGTGTGTGTGTGTGTGTGTGTGTGTGTGTGTGTGTGTGTGTGTGTGTGTGTGTGTGTGTTAGTTGAGCTGGACCTCTCTCGCTGCTAGTTTGTGTGTCATCGTAACCAAGATTCACCTTCATTCTGTTTTTTATTTATTTGTTTATTTATTTCTGCCGTTTTCTCATTCAGTCGTTCCTCAATTTATCTTCTCGTTTCCTTTCTTACGTTCATTTTTTTTTCTTTTTTCTTTCGTTCGTTCCTTCTTCCTTTTCTTGTTTTTTTTTTTCTTCTTATTCCATTTACTTTTTCTTTAGTTACGTCTTCATTTTCTTTCCCTGATACGATATCAAAGGCATTTAATTTGATCCGTGAAGTCCTACAGGAGTTTAATACAGGTGAAAAGTGCCGCCTCTCTCTCTCTCTCTCTCTCTCTCTCTCTCTCTCTCTCTCTCTCTCTCTCTCTCGTGAATCACAGTATTTCGCGGGCAGCTTTAAAGAGTCTCATTTTTTTAAACCTGACAAGTCTGTATCATTCGCTGCGAGCGTTCACAATAATAAACTCGTGAAATTCCTGACAGTTTTGAGTGTGTTGGAGGAAAGACAGACACTTTTGTTTTATGTGTGCTAGAATTACCAAGTGTCTGTTCAACCCTTTTGTCTCGCTTTTTATATTCTCTCTCTCTCTCTCTCTCTCTCTCTCTCTCTCTCTCTCTCTCTCTCTCTCTCTCTCTCTTCTGGCCGTTTCAGTGTGGAATTTTTTTCTTTTTTCTAAGGTTTCGTGTTCAATTCTCGGATATATTCTTTTGTCTCCTTCTTTCCTTCTCTCTCTCTCTCTCTCTCTCTCTCTCTCTCTCTCTCTCTCTCTCTCTCTCTCCCCATTCACTCATCTGTTCCTCTCGTCCCTTCCTATTTTTCCTACATTTATTCATTAACTTGTCTACCTTTCTCCTTTGTTTTCTTTTTCAATATTTTTTTCTTTCATTTATCAATCTTTTCCTTTCATTATTTTGCCTTTACTCACATTTTCCCTTTTTTTTTATTTTTTTTTTTCTTTTTACTGATAGAGCGACTCATGTACGAATATTTCTAGTTCATTTTTACTTCATTTTTTTTTTTTTTCCTTCCTGGACTTTGCATGTTACAATGAAGCTCGAGGAGTGAATATACACGTGTTGATTTTTCCTCTTTCCTCTTTTCTGTTCCGGCATTGGATGGTATTGTTTGTTCAGGGTGCTGTTTGATGGCTATAAAATGTACTTAGGCAGTAGTAGTAGTAGTGGTGGTGGTGGTAGTAGTAGTAGTAGTAGTAGTAGTAGTAGTAGTAGTAGTAGTAGTGGTGGTGGTTGTGGTAGTAGTAGTAGAAAAAGAATAATAATAATAATAATAATAATAATAATAATAATAATAATAATAATAAGAAGAAGAAGAAGAAGAAGAAGAAGTAGTAGTAGTAGTAGTAGTAGTAGTAGTAGTAGTAGTAGTAGTAGTAGTAATAGTAGTAGTAGTATAAGAAGTAATAGTGAAGGCAAGAGAACCTGGCCAGTCATCTCTGTTCTCTTTGCAAACTGCTCGAAAAAAAAAATAATAATCCTTGAATATATGACATTATTCTGAATTAGCCTTTTCCCCCGAACCTTTTTTTTTCATTCAGTTTTTTTTTAGAACAGTGTAATAAGTAGTCTCTCTCTCTCTCTCTCTCTCTCTCTCTCTCTCTCTCTCTCTCTCTCTCTCTCTCTCTCTCGGCCAGTTTTCCTAATACTTACAATAATAAACAGGCAAAATACTTTTCTTCTTTTTTTTTCCTTCAACTTTCTTCTTTTATTAAGCTGTCTTACTCTTCCCGGCTTTAGTTACTTCAAATCATCAATATCCATTCATTCTCTGACCTGTTCTAAGCTCTTACTCCGCCTCCTCCTCCTCCTCTTCCTCCTCCTCCTACTTCTCTTTATTCTCTTCCTCCTCCTCCTCCTCCTCCTCCTCCTCCTCCTCCTCCTCCTCCTCCTCCTCCTCCTCCTCCTCCTCCTCCTCCTCCTCCTCCTCCTCCTCCTCCTTCCCCTCTTATAGTAATATTTTCATCGTCCTTATCAACATAATCTTATCCATGCCTTCCTTTCCTACATTAATTTATTCAGTCTATTTCTGTCCACGTACTATTCAGAAAATCCTACAAACTTTTATAACCTTGAGTAATGAAAACGTGTCTTATTTCTCTTTTTTTTTTTTTTTACGATTATTTTATTGTCACTTTTTCACCTTCAAAATTGACGCTCTTCTCTGATTTCAGTATAGGTGAGAAATTTGATGTGTTTTTAGTGCATTTCTTATACGTGAGGTTAAAGTCTTCCCAGTATTACAATGCCTTCAGCTTCTTCATCCTTCACTTTCATCTGATAATGTTTTCGCCCTCCTCATTCTCTTAATCTATATTGTTTTCTTTCTTACATCCATTTTTACACTCTTTTTCCTGCCCATGTACATTCATTTGTAGTTTTCCTCTCTCTCTCTCTCTCTCTCTCTCTCTCTCTCTCTCTCTCTCTCTCTCTCTCTCTCTCTCTCTTTTCTTCTTTCTCTTCCCTTTACTCTTTCCTTCTTTCCTTCCTTCTCTTTTTTTCACTTCCATTGCAATAAATTTTCTTCATTTCCTTGATTTATTATATAGGCACATTAATTCTTTCTTTTCTTGTCTATCTCCATTCAGAATATGATAATTTCGTACACTTTTACTTCCCCTTCCTTCTTTCTCGCCTTTCGCATTATCATTATCTTTTTCTTTCTTCCTTCTTCTTCGTTCTTTCATCTGTCTACTTAATTATTCATAGTTTTATTCCCTCCCTATTGTCCCTATTAATCCTTGTTTCGTTATTTTTTTCTTATATTCCCTTCCTTATTCTTACATCCCAATGCCACTTCTGTATTATTTTCTCTCTCTTTTCCATCTTCTCTTTCAACATTGCTTTCCCTATTCTTCCTTCCTATTCACATTTTTTCCCATTTATTCAACTGCATTTCTATTCATTCCTATCCATCTCTGTCTCTTGTCAATTACTGATTCCATTTTCCTTTTCTCTTCATTATTCCTTTATCAATTACTGTTCTGTCCTTTATCTTTCCACACTTCCTTGTTAATTACTTCACTGTTTCTTATATCTATGTATCTACTCATTTTTCCCTTCTTTTTCACCCCTTTCTTCCACTTTTCCTGTTGTTACTCAGTCGTTTTCTTTATCTATTTCCTTATTAACCCTTCAGTACCATGACGCGTTTTCATATTCATTCTGTTTATTATTTGATGATTTCAGACAGCTTCAGAAACTTACGTGGGGATTGAAATAGTGAAGACTGTGGCTATTTAATCTTCTTATCTCCATAAACGCTTCCTAATGTAAATAGAATCGTCTAATCTTATCCAAAATTCAAAGTAAAATTACATCCCAGTACTTTGCATATTTATCTACTTTTGTTTCCATTTCTTTCACAATTCTCTAGCATTTTTTCTTCTCTTTATTTCTACTACTCAATCCTCCATTTTTTTCTCAAACTTCTTTCACAAATTCCTATAATGTTCCTTCCTTTGATCAGTCCATCAAATTCTCCAGCTAACCCGCTCTTCACCAACTATCTACACATGCCTCCATTCCCAATACCTTTACGTCTCATTCTCTTAGTCTTCACAGTTCCATAACGGCCGGTAAATCTTCCAAATCTTACATAAAAGAAATTAAAATCACTGCTCTTTGTATTGCTTCTCCCTCCTCATCTCGCCTCTAGCGTCTCCAAGGTGATCGACCATTGTCTTACGATCCTGCCTTGACCTTCACCTATGGGTTAAAATAACCTTCCTCAACTATCCCTGCTTTATTACAGAGGGAGAGGAAGGGAGAGAAAGGGAGCGTCTGCGATGTGGTCACGATAGGACATCCCAGAGGTCAGTTAAGGTTGGGAAGGTTAGAATATTTTTAAGGATGACTGCATAAAAGACTAGGAGGTGAAGGTGTAATGGTTTGTGTGGGGCACCACATGTCCACTGCGTTGAAGGGAAGGACAAACAAGGTAGGTAGGTACATATATAGCTAAAGCTAGCCTATATAAAGCATAGCTTTTTAGGCATGAAAACAATATCCTTAAAAATATTAAACAATCTGGCTGGGGCAACAATATCTATTACTGTAATGATGACATTATTATAACTATATATAATATCCTAGAACTATATATAATATCCTAGGCGTGGGTTGTCAGGATATATTGGCTTACAAGCTGATACAGGGTGGATCAACAGGAAAGCGCGGGAGTGTGGACTGGCTGCAGGCCCACTGGCCCACGAACCGCGGGCCACGAGGAACTCATGACCTGTCGCTTAGCAGGCGGCCATAAACAGAGACGCGGGAGATATGGGTAGTGGTGATCTAAGTAAAGTACTTATAAAATGCACATAGATATACAAATGGATATACAGAAATATAATATGAAATGATGATGATAATAATAATAATAATAATAATAATAATAATAATAATAATGTAATGTAAATGTGTGTATCACAAAGGTTTACCAAATGAGGTGGTACACGTGTTTACTCTTAGATTTGGTTAGGATTTTGATAAGTTATGTATAATAAGTTATGGTGTGTGTGTGTGTGTGTAATTCACTTCGGTCGTCTGCTGGTCACCCAGCCAGTCTTCCCATTACGGAGCGAGCTCAGAGCTCATACACCGATTTTCGGGTAAGACTGAGACCATATTAACACACAACACACACCGGGAAAGCGAGGCCGCAACCCCTCGAGTTACATCCCGTATCTATTTACTGGAAATTACTGCTAGGTGAACAGGGACTACGCATTAAGGAGGATTGCCCATTTGCCTCGCCGCTTCCCGGGACTCGAACCCGGGCCTCTCGATTGTGAGTTGAGCGTGCTAACCACTACACTACGCGGTGTGTGTGTGTGTGTGTGTGACACACAGAATCTCCAGATAACATTGGCGAACCATGTAAACTGACACATTATGTAAGCTCTCTCTCTCTCTCTCTCTCTCTCTCCTTCCCTATACCCTCCTAGACACCGATAGTCCCACCACAACCTTACACAATCCTCACAAAAATAGACACGGGAGGCGAGTGATAGACCATTCATGAACTAATTCGTCACGACCAAGGAACTGAATGTTGGACGAGTTCCTCAATGTCACACAACGGCCAACGCGGCACAGTGCATGCCTGACGCTAAAGAAGTGTTGGCAACTCTCAGCCTTGCGCGCCCCACTAGCCAGCCAGTCAGCAGTGTTGCCTCAATGCTCACTCTTTCTTACCGCGCGCCTCGCCCTTCAGCCCCGGCCTCCCCGCGAGTCCCTGCACAAAAGACGCCATCGACTAACACCAGCGCGCTATCCTTTTAGCCCTCCGTGTTCCTGGGATGAACTGAAATGTGTCCACTAGCTCATTTCTCTCTCTCTCTCTCTCTCTCTCTCTCTCTCTCTCTCTCTCTCTCTCTCAGTCCTGGTTGATGAAAAGGAACGTGTCACAAGGAAGATAAAACCTTGTGTAAGTCTGGTATCACTTTTTCTTGTTTGACCTCACTACCAGTCGATAGCCAGCCGTCACACACACACACACACACACACACACACACACACACACACATTTAGACGAAGCACCTCATAAAAACGAAAGAAAAAAATAAATAGCTTAAATATCCGCTTGAGTTCAGGCGGCGATATAATCGTCAAAAACCTGGCGCTGTGAGCATCTAATTCAGCGGGTGAAGTTTGATATTACTGCAGGAACCGGGAGAGCGCTGCCGTGTGGCTCGGGCGGCGCGGGGCAGACGGAGCCACCACGGACTGACGGCGTGTGTTGGATGGAGAAGCGGTTTTATTTTTCTTTACCTCTGTTCTCGTATTTACACCGTTTTTAAGTGCCACGTGTTTCGTCGAGAGCCCGCAGCAAGGGATTATGGTACATTTTGCTCAGGTGTTGTGGTCCTTCACGTTGATAGTGCACACATGTCATGGGCAAACTTCAGCGATTCTTTTAGGTAATCACTCGTCTCTTCCTCGTGCCGTTCCAAAATGTTTGCCGGGTTTTCATAATAGTTCGTACAGTCAAGGTCACGCTACCAGTGTTACATTTGGTTGTCGTGCCTCCCTTCCTCCGTCCCTCTCCCTCTCCCTGTCCCTCCCTCCATCCATCCCTCCCTTCCTTCCCTCCTCGCATGCTTGCCCTACCCTTCCTGTCCTGTGTGTGTGCGTACCCATTGCCTTCTGACTTGCTCTCTCTCTCTCTCTCTCTCTCTCTCTCTCTCTGAAGGGAACAGAATGTCTAATCTTTGGGTTCTATTGCTCCTCCTTTCATCCACTGGTTTCATTAATTCTTAATTCTTTTTTTTTCTTTTTCTTTCTCTCTCTCTCTCTCTCTCTCTCTCTCTCTCTCTCTCTCTCTCTCTCTCTCTCTCTCTGCTTTTACTTATTCGTTTTTCCTTCAATCTCCTTCACTTCGCGTTTTCATATTCACTCATTATTTGGTGATTTTGTAGCTTCAGAAACTTATGTGGGGGCTAAAAATAGTGCAGATTCTGGGCATTAATCTTTTGGCCTCCATAGACTCTTCCTAATGTCAATAAAACCGTCTTAGTCACACCTAATGCCCTGTAGCGGCCTACTCAGTATGCCAACATTCGGCACCCAAACTCTAATCCACGGGTTTTTATCCCCCGAGCTATACCGCTGTAAATTTAAAAGGTCATTTTATTTTTCTTCTTCTGTGCTATCATTATTTTCTTTGATGTTACATTTAATTATTTATTATGTGTTATCAAATTCCTATTATGCGAGCTCCGTAGTTTTCTTTGTTTATACTTACTTACTGGTAAAATTGCGTCCCTGTACTGAAGGGGTAAACATTTCCAGTCGTTCCCTGATCTTGCATTTCTTCTCCCTCTCTCTCTCTCTCTCTCTACTTGAATCTCGCACCGTTCTCTACCTTACCCTACCCTTCCTTTTTTCTTTCCCGTCCTCGACCCTCCATGACCTTCTGCACCCAAGCCCTCCCCGCCCCGTCACGTCCCTCTCTTCCCTTCGTCGCCGCGTCACGCCGCCGCACCTTGGCCGTGGCGTCACAACCTGACCTTCCATGCCTTGAGTCTGATGGTGTGATGACGAGGCGGTGTTGTTAGGACCTCCTTATGTACTCTCTCTCTCTCTCTCTCTCTCTCTCTCTCTCTCTCTCTCTCTCTCTCTCTCTCTCTCTCTCTCTCTCTTTCTCTCTCTTTGTTTGATATTAATTTCCTGTTCTTCAAGAAAGAAGGGCTCCTCATTTTATTTATTTCCATTCTCTCTTATAAAATCTCCATCAGGTTTTCTTTTCTAATTCAGCAAGGTATTTAATTATTTCCGATTTGTTTTTTCTTTTCTAATCCAGCAAGATTATTTATTTTCGATTTTTTTCCTGTACGGTTTATACCAAAAGGAGTGGCCGGAGGGGAGACAGCCTTCTGCTTTTCTGTGCTTTTCTTCTATCATCTTTTCTAATATTACCTTAGAAGCAGTAAGACAGGTGAGGACTGCAAGATCTGTTGTGGCCTGTTTCGATTTAATTCTATGTACTAACTCTCTCTCTCTCTCTCTCTCTCTCTCTCTCTCTCTCTCTCTCTCTCTCTCTCTCTCTCTCTCTCTCCTATTCCATACCTATTACTTTCCCCATTTCACTGTTCCCTCTCTATCACTTCCTCCATCCCTTTCATACACTACCTGCCTTCCATCCCACCCTGCCTTTTTTTCTTCCACCTCCTTTTTCTGTCTATTTTTATTCCCTACAAACCAATTTCCCTCTTCTTTCGTCCCATTCAGTCCTTATCTGTCCTTCCTCGTACATACGTTACTTCCTCCCAAACCCCCAACACACACACACACACACACACACACACACACACACACACACACACACAATGTTCTCTCTTCCTCCGTCCCCAACCTCTTCCCTCCTTAGAAACGTACCCTACGACAGAGACTCCCCCCTTTTCCCTCCCACGGCACTGCCTGCTAAGGACGCACGCGCAAGAACGCCCTCCTCTCTTCGTCCCTCTCCCACTCCGGTTCCCCTCGCGCTAGACAACGTACCCAGCGAAACTGTCCCCCACTCCTCCTCTCCCTCGTTCTTTCGCTCCTTGCCGCCCTTAGCAATGAAACGAAGGTCACTGTGACAAATCTCCTTCGTTCTTGTGGTCCCTTTTCTCTGTTTCTCTTATAATTTTGTTTCTCTCTGTTTCTCTGTTTCTGTCTCTGTTTTTCTGTTTCTGTCTCTGTGTTTCTCTCTCTCTCTCTCTCTCTCTCTCTCTCTCTCTCTCTCTCTCTCTCTCTCTCTCTCTCTCTCTCTCTCTCTCTCTTTCTGTACTATTTTCGTCTGCTTTTGGTAATGTGAAAAAAAATCAGTGAAAAAGGTGTATCTTATATCTATTTCCTTCCTTCCTTCCCTCCTTCCTTCCTGTCTCTCTCTCTCTCTCTCTCTCTCTCTCTCTCTCTCTCTCTCTCTCTCTCTCTCTCTCTCTCTCTC